>NW_008632953.1:28209-73396 GCF_000691845.1 Merops nubicus | reverse complement strand
TTTCCCTACCTGCTTGCAGTAGCTTTACTGTCTCTCTGATCTGCACTACCAGAGTCAATAATTTGTTTGAACAAGTTTTCCATCTAATCATTAACACACTTAAAGCCTATAATGAGCTCCGTATACATGCAAATGCATCTTTTTTAAGTGCTTGTGTAGATTTAAGGGCATTGTTTCCTTGTAAAATGGAAATCAGGGCTTTTTCTCCCATAAACGTTACAATCCTTAATAAGGGATGGATCGGCAGTAACTTTCTAGGTTTATTTAATTTTACAGTACTTTTTTCCTTACATAGTGTAATTTGGAATCTTTTAAAAGAAGAGAAATAACACTTTTAAACCTGTGTCAAATCAAATGCCTTAGAAGATTTTCCTCAACCACTCTCATCTTCTAATAGCAGTCAGCGAACGAACGGTTTCAATTCAAATGAAAGACATTTATAAACAGATTTTTTCCCAACTTTATCAGGCGCTGCTCAACTCCCATTGTATTGATATAATGGTACTTCAGGACAAATAAATTCGTTCCTTTAGCCCTGTAACTAAAGAGAAAGGATATAAGATGAAAACGGGTACCATCCACGCTCCGCACGACAGCTCAGAGGACTCTAGCAAAAGAGTAACCAGCTCAGTGAAAAATCAGAAACTGTGATTGCTATTTAACACTGCAGCTTTTCACAGTAGCTCAGCACAAAGTTATTTAGCACAGGTGTTTCTGTAAGTCTGATACGTTGGGAAAATTCACAAGGTTCTCTGTCTCTCCTGCTCCGTGTCGGCTGTGAAGCTGGTCCTGTGATGCAGTAAACGGGTTCCTAGTGGAAATGGAGCGTATGGGCAAATGAGCAAGTTCAAACATAGGAGCTGATCTAGATTCGTTTTCTTGGTTGCTAATTTTTGTAACGCATGACAGTAGTGAGGTGAGTGACCTGTCATCGAGCCAAAGCAGTGAAAAATGGGAATGAGTTAGCGGAGTTAAGCGTGAAACCGTGATCCTGTTCTCTCCTTCGGTAAACGCGGCTTCCCCGAGTAATGTGGATATCAGTGCTCCTTCTTAAGTGAGAGTTTTGATAAATATTCACCTATTTTAGTATTTCTCACTAGTTTCTTTAGATATGGTGTATTTATGTGCTTTCAGCCTATGTGTCTGCATTTCAATAAGAGATGAAATGGTATAATTGAATTTCTAAACACCTAAAACTCTCAGCAATATTTTTTTTTTCCCCTTTGTTTCTCAAGTTCTGGCAGTATCTAATTTATGGCTTAATTCTTTGTAAGGTCATCTTCTAAGTGAGTGACTTCTAGTTAATCTAAGACATTATGAGCTCAGCTGTGATGAAGAATCAGTTCATCTGTTCTCAGAAGGAAAGGAGTGCGATATGGGGTTTGCTGGGAATTGAAGACCCAGAGTTTAGCTGAAAACTAGACATAATTTCTTACATAGTTATTATTCTTGTTTTATTTTTTTCAAGGTAATCTGTCTGTGTTTTGACTAGTATAGACAAACGTTGTAAAAAAAAAAAAAGAAAATCATCCTTGTCTTCTGATTCTGTGTTTTTCAAGGGGGTAGATAAGGTTACTAGTTTGGATTTGCTTCCAATAGTGAAGGAACCAAGGCGGGGGGAGCTGTTGGGTTTGTTTTGTGATTTGTTTGGGTTGTTTTCCCCCTCTAATTCCTTGATAAGGTGTTCTCTTTTCTCAGCTGTGCTAGAAGGTTTATCTTTCTTTTGCTGTTAGCCTTATAAGTGATAACTAACGTTGCTTGTGGTTCCGCTGTTAATTTACATGCAGCTCTTACCGACTGTCACTAGCATATCTTTTGTTCCCTGAAATATTCACTCCGTGAATAAATATAACTTTTCTGCTATTTTTGCTCTGACTGATTTGCTCATTTCACTCTTGTGACTGTAAACAGCGCAAGTATTCATATTCTGGAAGTTGCATATTGCTTAATGAAGTACCTTGCTGAATCAGGGCTACCGTGCTCCAGCAGATGAAAGAAAAGCACATAAGAAGCTCTGCTGCCAGGTTCTGCTTTGAATGTTTTTCTTTTCATCAAATTTTAGACTTATTAGCATAGCGGATCATGGTTTTGCAAAGCAAACAAAAGCTTCTAGTCTTATTCTTGAAAGCATTGGGAAATGTTCATGTAATTGGTTCTGTTTATAGTTCAAACTCACTTACATGGCTCTGCTCATAGACATTGAGTAATAGAATCTCAACTCTTCCAGCTATGGCCTAATGAGTCAGTGCCCCAGATCACTGGGAAGTAACTTCTCAGTTTCCTTTGTCAGAGTCAAGAATCTGATAACTTTCTTAATGATTTTAGTGGCAGTAAAACAGTGCAAGGATTAGGTGGGTGTGGGTGGCATTGTGATACAGAGTAACATAACACTTTCAGAAACTAGAATCCAAAATTTCACTTTCCTTAAGACTTTCAGTGTTGCCTCACAGTTTGAAGAGTATGTTTCCAACTGGATGTTGCTTTGAGTTGTCATGTGCCTTGGAGTTCGATAAGAGTGACAGCATACTCAGTATCTCTAACAACATGGTGGGTAGGACAGAAAACCTGTGGGTCAGGGCGTCATGCTCTGGCAACAGCCCTTCACTATCTGCAGTTGGTGATGCTGAATAAGCACGAGTCTCCCAGCACATCCACAGTGCTTGAATTAACATGCAATGATGACATCTTTGGACAAGGAGGCCATAATGCATTTTAAAACACTCCCTGTCATGTGTACTGTACATTTTTTGGTGACACATACTCAGTATCTCTAACAACATGGTGGGTAGGACAGAAAACCTGTGGGTCAGGGGGTCATGCTCTGGCAACAGCCCTTCACTATCTGCAGTTGGTGATGCTGAATAAGCACGAGTCTCCCAGCACATCCACAGTGCTTGAATTAACATGCAATGATGACATCTTTGGACAAGGAAGCCATAATGCATTTTAAAACACTCTATTTCCCTGTCATGTGTACTGTACATTTATTGGTGACAGGAAATGGAGCAACAATCACAACGTTGCAGGGCTACAAATAAATATGGTCTTGTGATTATGGCATGGAGAAGTCAAAACCCAAATACCCAGCCATTCCTGGGCTTGATAATTTTGCATATTTTTAGCTTCTCTTATATTTAGATCCCTAAGTTCCTGAACAAGCTGTCACCCCAAACCTGCACTCGCCTATACTGCATCATCCCAAAGCTTGCAATAGAAAACAATATCAGACTTTCAGACACAGCATATTTAGAAAAGAGAGAGAGAGTCTGCCAAATTCCCAAAAACCACTTCCCAATTCCCCTCACGAATAGCAGGAAATTACTTGTTATCAGTGGGTAATTCAACCACAAACATTATTGATTACTCAACCTCAGTCTTTACAGTCTTGATGGCCAAATATTTTGCAGTCATTCTCTCTATTTAAAACTAAAAGATGTGATTTTTATTTTGGAAAAGTGGAGTTCTTCAATTTTTCTGCATGCCACATCGCATTGTGGCACATCCCTCCAGATTGTCCAGTGTGATAGCCAGAAGCTTGACTGACAGATGTCAGTGTGTACATCATGTTCTAACACATGTGAAAAGCCTCCATTATTTAAAAAAAAATCAGATTCTTGAAAAAACTATACATTTTTTAAAATAATGCATTGGCTTTTAATATTTGGTATATCCCAGTGCACATCAGAAACTCAAAGATCTAGAGAAGAAGTACATGTTTCTTATATTTTTTCTAATTTCACTGTTTTCCTTAAAAGCCATTCTACTACAAAATCAAGCAAAACAGGGTGTCTTATGTGTGAGCTACATAGTCAAATATTTCAGTAGATTTTCAACCTATTACTGCTAGCTGACTCAATTCAGTTGGTGTCAGAATTTCACCAAGTTCTGAGCTATATTCTGCTTCCTTAGAAAAGCTCCCATTAGACACCTATTGTGAAAAGATAATTTGATATTTTGACTATGTGATACTTTAAAGCAACATTCTGAGTAGCTTTCTCCCCTTACTGCACTATCACGTAGAGAAGACGATAAATTGAAAGGCAGTGCACTTCCAGAATATCTAAAGAAAAATCCTAGGATCCTCCAACACTTGAAAACTGGTTTGAAACTACCAAGAGAATTTGGAGACAGACAACGTTCCATTTTTTTCAGATCACAAGAATTTCTAATTTCTAAATTGAAATTTTAATTTGAAAAAAGATATTATTCTTAGAATAAAACACTGTCTCCATACTGTTTATACTGTGATGCTGCTTATTATACCAAATAATTTCATCCCCAAATGGAAAAAAATGACAACTGTGTAAGGAAGGTTCACAGTCTGTCTTTCAGGAGCAGTATTTCAAATATCTGTATTCTTCTGCACTTAGTTAAGAATTGTACATATGGTATCACCCAAAAAAGCTTTCTAGCAAGGCAGTGACTCCTTAGAAACTAGAGTTCAGAGAAGCTGCAAAAGGTATTCATCTTTTCCTAAACCTCAACAACATCATTTTTATTAGAACACTAAATATTTTTTTTTAATACAAAACTTTTCAGTGGCTGTAGTTGGATAAGTTTGTTTCCTTAAATTGATATAACAGCTTTATTCAAAACATTTTTTGTCCTGTTTGGCTTTTCTGAATATTTACACAAAATAAAGATGGAAAGAGGCAAACCAGGGATGTTCTGCATTGTTTGCTCCCTGCATGCAAGGGAAGATAGTAACCATTATATTTGCCTGCCTGCAACACTTAGGAGCCTGACACAGCTGGCAGGGTACGTGTTTAGATCATGGACCAACTTTGATGTTTTACATTGTTATTAAACAATAGCTGGCATGGTCGTGTAGCAGCAGGATATTGCACTTACCGTTCAGTAGACCTGTTTTTACAGAAAGGGACCTCCTGCCTCCTTGCCCCAGGCCATAAAACCCTCTACTGCAGAGATGGTGTTTTGGATCTCTAGCAGTAGGAGGATTCTTCTGTTGTTGTATTGGCTTTTGGCAAGTTAATAAAATAATGTAAACAGCTATTTTGGAAATTGACTGTGTGTTCTACACGTTCAGTACACAGAGAGGTTCTGAATCACCAAAAAAAAAAAGAAAAAATATCCCTATGAAAAGAAAATGGTAAATATAACAATGAAAAATCCCATTCAGCAGTGCTGTTTCATCTCCAAGAGGTGCTTTATTCAACAGCGGGTATCAATCCCCACAAGTAACATCTGCTGTCAGAGGATTTGCAGGTACACCTTTGTTCCCTGCTAACTGAATTTGTGTCGGTATTCTAATTCAGCAGCTTTCTGCTTTTCACTCAAACCAGGATTAGCATTGACTTGGGCTGGAGGGCATTCAAGCTGCTGTTCTTCTTTTAGCCATATTTCTCTGTAAACATCTAATTGTTTCCAAAAGTGATGTACAGGATGCAAAAAAACCTGAATTTGATGCAAATAAGTCTGTGCAGCTCGAAAGTTAACAGGTGTTCTCATTAGTGTAAGTAGACAAGGAACGATTCTTGACTGTTTTATAAACACTTATAATCATGGCCAAATCCCTTCCTATAAGTATAAAGATACTTATGGCAACATCTCTTTCTTCTCATTGTGCAATCTCAGCACTTATTAATAGGAGACATGTGTCAGTAAATGAAATACTAAAAGCCAGTACTGGCTTCTGCCTTCAAATAATGTAGCTGTAAAATGCTCTGCTAGTGATGAATAAATTTCTGGCTAAAATAAGAGTCAACAAAATGAAATCTTTACACATAGCACATATATTTTAAATATATATCTTTGCTTGTGCCGAAAGTAGAGCATTCATTCTCCCTTTGATATTTTTGTTTGTTACAAGGACTTATCATGTTGAGTCTCACTCACATATATCATGAAGTGTTATAGCATGCATATAAAATTGGACAGGAGGACCATTCATCATTAGGTATTGTCCAGCTGGTAAAACTAAGAAAGACAGGACTTCTCTAAGAAACCATTGCCAATATCTCTGTGTGTGGCTCTGTAATATATGGCTTCAGATTGCAAAGGCAATAACAGTAAAATATTACCCCAAGGAGAAAAGTAGCTTGCAGTAGGTATTCATACACTGCCTTTAGTCTTCGTCTGTGGACAAAATGTGCAATTGTCTATTCCCCTACTTCCCTCTATGTGCAGACACGACTGAGTTGTGTCTTAATTATTATCTCTGGCTTCTCTGCTTTGAGCCAGTTTGGGGGCTACTTCTTTCTCACTTCCTAAGTTTTGTGATCCATCTTCCCTGACCGACTTAATGGCTGGCAGAAGTTCGTCCATCCTGCTCCCGTGGTAAGGGTAGATGGAGGATAACATGGGCAGAGGGCACATGGGAGGCTGCACACAGGTGTCTGACATCCAGGATGGTCATCTGCTGCCTGTCTCACATCTTCCTCTTTGCTCTTAGCCCTCTGAAGGAAGGCCCTGTTTTTTCAGAGACAGATCTAAGCAGTCCAACTGTGTCTTGCTTAGGGCTTAGTTCCAGCAGAGCAGATCAGCAGGAAATGCTTCCTCCCAGTATGTTCCTTGGATATTTAGCAGAAGGTACTTACCTTCCCCTTCACTCAGATAGCATGTGCTTTCTCTCCACACATCTCCAAGAAATAAGACCTGGACTGGTGGGTGAAAAAAGGAAAATGACAAGCTGTTCCTTCAAGTCAGCGGAAGCATCCCAGGACTCCTGGCAGAGCACTGGACCTTTCCTGCTCCAGGAAGGCTCTGTGCACCTCCAGCCTGAGCTCCTTTTCCAATCTAAGGAGGAAGTTTGTTCTCTCAGGGCCTAACGAGCTGTAATTGTGACCTCCTATGTGTTCAATATCTTCCTTTTAAGCAATATAAATCAGTTCTTCTGCAACTGAGATTCTTCACACACAGAAAGGGAAGGAAAAGGTTTGTCTTGTAATGCAGAGAGAAGACTTGATTCTCTCCTTGCTATTTTTAATGTAATTTAATAGGAACTGTTATATACTATGAGTTCATTGCATGGCAAAAGGGAAGCATTAGCCTTAAAGATTTTTTTTTCTTCTTAACAGTCCCAGAGTTCATTATTTTATTACTAAATTAGGTCAAAGGACTCAGTCTTAGGAATTTGCCAGGAAACAAATTAGTTGTTCATCACCGGTACAACACAGTTTCATTTAAAAAATTATTCTCCCTTGGAAGTTTGACCCCAGGCTTCACACTGTTGAACCCACTTCAGAGCCATTGGTGTGTGTACCCCAAACACTAGGTTAATTTTACTAAAAAGCAACTTACTGTGTATGAGCAGCTTGCTTTGGTACCATGACCCCGTGAGGGTTCCCAGAGAATGGATGTGCAACTCAGTCACACCGCAAGGCAACAGATTTGAAGGCATCTTACAAACATCTGGCAGCAATTGGTCTTACAACTGCTAATTCTCCCAAAGTTATGAAAACCCAGGATCTGTTTGTTGCCTCTTTGCAGCGCTTGGTTTTCACAGCAAGTTTTACAGAGTCAGAAGAAACAGGGTAATTATAACATAAGGTTCAACATCTTTAGATATGTAGAACATTTTCTGTTGCTTAAAACAAATATTCCCATGGAAAGTATAAAACATTTTTCTGACTTGCAAAGTTTTTGCAGTCTATCATTTAAATTACTTAAATAAAGGGAGCTTTACTACTCCCAAAAGCTGAGAATATAACACCCGCCATGCATATTAGCTTGATCTTTTTGACAGACCAGAAAAGTGTTTGTGTGTGCCAATTAAAACAAAAATGGATCCCCAGTGGCTTGTTCCTCACACAACTTCTGAAGACTGCTATCATTGTGTGCTGGGGTAACCCTGGATAAGGCGGCTATCCAAAGTAAACAAACTTTTCAAAACTTTCATGACAGATGGGGGTTACAAATGCATTTTAATAAGAGAGTTGCCAAAGCAACTTTTTTTGCAATCAGCGTATATTTACTTAACATCTAGCAACATTGGGAACACAAGGCAGATACTTTCTCACAAAATTTTTTAACAAATATCATTTTTTTTGAAAGATTGGTTGAAGACCTTTTCTTTCAAGCTGATATTTCCCCATCACTTCAATGTTAACTTTGCTCGACATCCAGAGGACTGCTAGATTGGTGAAGCCAGACTGTAAGAGGAGACAGACAATCTGCTTGATAATGAAATTTCTTTGGTACTCATAAACAACTTTGAGTCCTTTAAGTAATTTAACTATCAGCATAACCATGACTACCTCTGTTCGATAGGATGAATCATGTAATGGATATAAGGTGCAGTATGAACCTAATGCAGCTCAATACTAATCCTTTTGTTTTCTTTTATTTGCATTTCTTGAATATTAGACTCAGCTCACCATGGTACAGCACACAGAGATATTTTATTTACCCTTTTTGTTGCTCACTCATTCAGCCTAAACGTGGCCAAGAGACTGGATTATCTGTGAGAAGGAATTTAAGATCAACTTCCAGAAATGCAGTTAGATTTTTGACATGTTTTTATAAACTTATATATCTCTGTCCCTGTTTAATTCATATCCAGTTAATTAAACCACCGAAGATCATAGTGTCTCCCAACTTTAATTAATTTTATTTCTATTGTGGGCATGGACACACAAGTATCTATGTTTTATGTGTTTATTCTCAAGTTATGTTATATTCTAATGATTTTTTTTTTTGTTAAGTATATTTAAAAAGAGAGAGAAAATTCCTAGTCTCTTTCCAGTATTTTTTTTCCTTTCCTTTTGACTCCCTTCCCACCTTTCCTTACAACTTTCTTCCCACCTTTCCTTTCCTAGATCTGGTGGCTGCCATGCAGATGGAGGATGACATGCCCCACGGTACATGGGCTGGATGGCTAGGTCCCATTTTAGAAAAATATCTCAGGAAAACACAGGGAAAAGCTAGTTTCCTCTTCATTGTGGAGAGTCAGGATAACTGGCATTGTCAAGGGGAAAAAAAAAAACCTTTGTGAGAGCAAGGTGAGGTGAAGGGAGCTGTGGGAAGGGGAAGAAGGGGTTTTTTTGAGCTAGAAATGCTCCGGCAACTCACATTTCCTTTTTTCCTACACATATCAAGGGCAGTGATCCCATTGCACCATGCACCACCAGGAACACATTTTATTGAATTTCTGCACACAGAGGTATCTGTCAATCCAAGTTTAAACCATTTAGAGTTCACCACAAACTGTGGGAGTCCAAGGAGACATCCAAATTTAGGTTTTCTGCACTGGACTAGCATCTGGAGGGGTTTCCATGGTCCAGAAGTATCCAATGATCCAGTGCTGAACCATTGGGATGGGTTATTGTGAATCTTCACCCCAATAGTCCAGAATTTTTCCCAACATCTCACATTCAGAGGGAGTTGAACACTGGGGTTTTTTTTCAGCATTTGGCTGAATTAAGAACTGGGTGAAGGTTTCTTAGTGGCCATACTTGAGCTATATGTGAGCCATACATTTCTTGATCAGCTCACTGTTTCCTTTTGCTACAGGGTACAGACTGTGAGGGTTTTTCTTCTGCATTTCTTCTTCCCCATAGGATTCTTCACTTCCTGTATTAAAGTTTGTTCTTGGCATTGTCTGAAAATAGTTCATCACTGGAAATAATAGTTATAGCCACCAGAGATGCATAAGTACACTTTGAAGTCAGTGAATCAATAATAGGGTTTTGTATTTTTGTTTTGCTGTGTGAATTTATCGTCCTCCTCCATATCTCTGTAGAGTGCCTATCAGTAGGGTTGCTAGAATTGCCTCTGCCCCTCTTCTGCAGCTAGAATAAATGTAAGAAATTAATGTGTCTGTAGAAATATAAGTTGATGAAGAACTAGAGGGATACCATGAAGAAGAGACTTTTTTTTTTTCACAGCAGTGCATTAATCCCCAGACCAAATTTTGCAGGAAGACTATGGACAGAAGACCCTGGGCTTATCCCTTGGCACTTTTCTGGTTTTTATCTCCTGTATTCCATTGGTGGAGGTATACCAGGAAAGGAAAGAATCTCTGAGACATGTTCTAAAAGTTGATCCAAGGATCTGTAAACACTTGGAAGTCCTGGAGGAGCACAACTATGCATGGCACAATAGCAGGTCCCAGGGCACAACCTGGCACAGCAAAAACATGATTTGTAGGATTTTTAAGAACTGCTAATCCTGGGTAGGTTCCAAGATATATTTAATTTTTATAAAATAGTAATGGTATTAATTAGATGCAGTGTCCAGTATTTCCTTGGGCTATATAGGTATTTTGTTTAATAACATAGAAATTTGTAGAACACTACCTTGGTACATCGTTATGGTGACATGCAAAAGAGGCTTATCTCTCCATTTGCAGCTTTATAAGGTGACAAGAGAAATCCTTAATCAGCCACAAATAGAATATCATAAAAAGTGTCTCACACCAACCCCTGCCCCTTCCCACACTTTGTTGGCAGCCCAGCAGTGTATTGAATTTAACACCCATTTACCTGAGGAGAGCTGATATTTTCAGAGGATCAATACATAGCAGCAGGACTGCACTGGAGTTCATTGTAAAACTGCCACGGGAGTGTATTCAGCCTTTGAAGTGATTTTTCCAAGGTACCACAGCAAGAAAGAGAGAACCCAGGTGTCCTGGCCCTTCTATAAGGAACTTGAAGGGCACACCTAAGGGTTAACATCAGTTGTCACTCCTCCTGGGTATTTATCACCAACAGCAGCATCATAATTCTGCCTAGTAAGGAAATGCTAATTCCAGATTGTAGCCTTTGCAAAAATGATGGCAAGGAGAGAGGGATTTCAGGAAATATTTAAATAAGTGAAGTACCTGGCACAATGGAGACTGGCAGCACTATCTAGAGCACTTCATTTTGTTTTCTTCTCTCTCTCTCTTTTTTTTCTTTTTTTTCTATTTTCCAGATTTGTCTTTCATTTGTTTCTCAGGTCCCTCTATTTATTTCAGCACTGCTTGGTACAGGGACGTTGTGTTAGCATGCCTTAATATTGAACAGTTTATGCTTGTTGTTAGTTATACATCATTTAGGGCTGTGATCACAAATTGTTCAATCACAAGGTTTAGTCAAAGCTAGCATTCTTTACTGATGTCTTTTCCCAAGGGTGTTGAAAATTCGATTGTTCAAAGTGCAAATATGGTTTAGCAATCCCTTCCAAGAGCCATTTATCTGAAATCCTAAGGAGGTAATATATAAAAGTGGGATAGGAAACCTGCACATTAAATGGGATTTACCAGCCAAAGCCTTTGGAACTGCTTTCCTGTGAATGACTGGAATGGAGCAGAACAAAGTCAATTACTGACTGTAATTAAGGAGTGGATGCGTTTAAACTGTAGAGAGCAGTAGCAGTCTTCTTGAAACTGTCTAGTTACTCTGAAGATTAGTCTGAGGAAAGAAAGAAAAGGACTTGAACTATATCTTACAGAAAGTAAATTTTAAATGAATTCTTTTCCCTCCATTCTATGATCTGTTTTTACAGATTTTCTCATAAAACTCTGATAATGTATGATTATCAAAATAACACATTCAGACAAAGAAACTTTCAACATGTATTTTGCTTTGGTCTTGTTAGCAATGGAGTATCTCTTTTGCATATCATGTAGTGCAAATGTTTATGCAGTGCTGAATACTTGTATTTTAATAAAGCCTGAATTTACTGAACGGAAGACTGAACTATGTTGTGTCCTCTTTAAGCCTTTAAAAGAGAGTGAATCTAATTATATATGTTGCTCTTACTTTGAAAATGTTATTCTATTTTATAATTTTAATAATGATTTGTTTATACTGGGAGAGAAGCATTAGATTGAATTGTTGCCTGTTTAGTCTAATTCATATCTGCATGTATACATTAATAAATTGTGGTACAATATTTTGAACCCAAACCTTGTTGTGTGAGCTGGGCACAGAACTGGAGGTCAATTCTTTCAGCTGCTCACCTTAAGATGATTTTTTGGGCTGTTTTGGTTTCTTTATTTCTTTTGAGAAAGGGGATAGTGAGTGTGAGTAGTGATTAACATCATGGCTGTGGACTAATAAGGCAATTAAAATGTCCCCAATAAACAACTCTCCCAAGTGCATGGGGAGCAAGGGGGAAGGCTGGAGGTTCTCTCCTGATGGTGTGGACGGGATGGGATGAACATCTGCAGCCAGGCAGCCCCCGAGCCCACTCTGGGGGACCAGTCCCACCATTCCCACATTCTCTGCAGTGCTCTCACAGGATGTTTCCACTGGAGCTGTTGCGCTGACGGGATTTTCCTTAATGCTGATGACTTTGGAAACCTTCCTCACAGGCATTTCCTTAATAAAGGGAGTGTCGTAGAACAATTAAGAAACATTAAGATGTTTTGTCTTTTTTTTTTTTTTTTTTTTTCCTTTGCATGGTAATATTTGCGTTTTAAGATTCCAGGAGTACCCAGGCTGGTGAGGATCTGTTGTTTCTTTTATGCTTTAGTAAAAACTCTTGACATGGGGCAGATGCAGTGAAACAGTAGCACTCCGGGCTGATGGATTTACATAAATAGGCTGTGCCAGGTCTTAATGGCTTTGCTCTGCTTTTCCTCACACTTTGCTCAGGAAGAAATCTCTGTTGTCCAATGTGTTCAGCCGTTCCACAAAAAAACACCTGAAAAGCTTTTGGTCCTGAATAATAAAAACAGGCTCCAATGAACACCTCAAACCTGCATCCCCAGAATGCTGAAACCCAAGTGTGCAATTCACATGTGCAGATGCTACTGAGTTTTTAACAGGCAACTCTTAACAAAAAAATAAGATAAAAGCTTTGGTTTCAGAGCTGGCAGGAGCTGAGCTGGTTTAGAGCATGGGCAGGACAAGCTCCTTGCAGAACAAGGTGGAGGTGTAACCATTCTGCAGACACGCAGAGCTGCTGTGCCTTGGATGGTGCTTTGTGGCCCCATGCACCAAGGCCATGCTGAATAATCCTGCAGCAAAGCACTGCACAGATTCACACCTCAGTTTTTGTCATTTACGTGGTCATTTCGACCTGACATGTAAAATACCTGGAGATCTGCACTGGTGTAAAAATATAGGTGATGGGAGATGATTATCACAGTGGTTTACAGAAGTTCAGACCAGCAGAATATGCATACGTATTTCCACCAAATATTGTCAGGCAGTGAAACAACATTATCAGGGGATTAAATATTCTTTTGATAAATATTCCCAGTGTGTGGGTCAAAAATGTAAATCGACTTCTATTCAGATAAACTGGGGATTTTTTTTTTCATGATAAATGGGTTCCTAATTATCCTGCTACAGCCATCTTTGATGGTAATATTTTTTTTTTAATATGAAGAACAGTGACTTTATGAATTTTACCAAAATACTTGGAAGTGGACTCTGGAATCACAGGTATATACTAAATGTACAAACTCAAGAATGGAGGTCCCAGATATAACAATAATAATACAAAACCAGAAATGGAAACAAAATAAGAGGAATTAATTCTCATATCTCATTCATTTCTCCCCAGGTTGCTTTGAATGATATTTGAACTGTGTTGTAACACTGAGTTTCCTGGCTTTTCTTAACTTTTGTCACATTCCCACTGTTTTTTGCCCTGTTTGTGTTCGGTGGTTGCATTGCTCAGACAATATCTTGCTCTTGTGACATACTCCAAAGTGTTTTCAGACAGAGGTTCAAAACTCCCCAGTAACTCATCACTCCAAGAGATAATTCTTGGTGCAAGGGGAGAGCATTTGGGCGCGTGGGAGAGAAAATAGAAGAAAATCATCTGTCTGGGGTGTGGTTTACTTACCTGTCTGTCCCCATGTCCTCCCCAGATCACGACTGTGTCAGGAAATGAGTTCCTCCTCCAGTCAGATATCGACTTTCTCATATTGGATTGGTTCCACGCTATCAAAAATGCAATTGACAGATTGGTATGTATTTGTTTTGGCTGTTACCTTTATTAATTAAGATGTAGCAATTTCAACTTCATTTGCTTAGGCATCTCTACAGGTTTTAGGCAGTCAGCAGCTAGCTAGACATTCCTTTCTCTGAAGGATATAAAAATAAGTATGCAAATCTACTAAAAAATGTCAGATAAACAAGGCTGTTGAACAAAAATGTCATTTGATTCTTGCCTCGAAACGGAACGCTACATTTATTTCTCTGAAATAACAAGGACATTGGTTTGCTGAGGGTTGTAAAAGCACACAAGCACTTAATAACTAATGAATTTTTGCATTTTCTGTTTATGCAGCCCGCAGTATATAATCTTCAATAGAACTATTAATACATTTGAGCCTTTTATGAATTTTTGTATTACTTATTCACAAGAATAACACTAGCAAATAATATTCCTTTGTAACTGATTGCTGTTATTCTCCCAGGAAGGCTCGAAGTAAGCAGGGCTGCATTTTATTAAAACAGTTTTTAATTACCAAACCAGATTCAGCTGTAGCTTTTTCTTTCTTTTTTGCCACTCTCAGTACAAATTCCAAATGTCTTTCTCCTACCCTTGCCTGTTCCAAGAACATATTTTTTTGAGAGGGCACTGACTTTCCTTGTTCACTGCAGACTTTGGGGAGAGAAAAATACCCCCATTTCTTGCCTTTTTCCAGAGGCTTTGCTGCAATGGTAGTGGCAGGGTGGGCAGAGGCAGCTTTTTTTTGAAAGGGTTAATCTGAACAAGGCTCCTGTTTCCTTAAAGAGCTACAAACATCCTACCCTGAGGCTATAATCAGCCAAGGAAAGTTTGATCTGATGATGTATGTCTTCATATCGTGCGTTTCATTGGGTGCATTGAGGATATTGATATCCTACTGAAGATTTTGGGGTGGAGTTTTCTGTGGAGACTCGGAACCTTTTTTTGTTGTTTAGTTTAGTTTTGTTCAGTTTTGGTTTTTCACGTTATTCAGCTAAACAGCCAAGAGACTTGGTTATTATTTGTAGTAATGTTGCAGCTCTGAGCGAGCAGTGAACCACAGCAGCAGTGGCTGGTGGGGCACAACCTGTAAATGGTTACAGCACCCGGGGGCAGGGCTTGTCCCAGCAGCAGAGGTTTGCCTTTGCTGTGTGCACAGGACACGATGCCACCACCAAGCACTCGGTGACCGCTTCCTGCGGGTCATTTACTCCAGTCTGAAAACTGTAAATGGGTGTGTAAAGCCTGGCAGCTTTGCTGGCTGCTGGGACAGCTAAACTTCACCTGACCAAACACCATGGGAAGAGACCTGATTAACCAAAACATAATTTTTTTTTTCCTTTCTTTTTCTTTTTTATTTTCCTTCTTTTCTTTTATATTTTTCCATTTCTCTATTAATGTTCCTTAACTGTCTCATTGTACACCAGTGAATTAAAGCAAGGGGGAAGTCCCCCACACTTTCCTAACCTTAGACCTGCAGAAATCAACCCCAAATTTGTAAGAATATTTGAAACAATTACATCTGCAAGAATATTTACTGCAACTACCTAAAACAGAAAGGCAATTTAAAAAACCTTCCTCTTTGCAAGCATTTGGAATTAGCCTGCAATGTGGAAATAATTTTGGTTTCTAAAGCCTAAAGAAAGTAGGCCTTTTGTTTTTCTCACTTAAATGGGAATTTATCTCAGAAATTAAGATCAGTCTGTCAGGGCCATAAAAGCTTTGCCATATGACAAATTTTTGCATTACACTTTCTTAAATTATATACTCACTGCATCTCTTGCTGTGCGTGTGTCTGTTAGCTTCTGATTCCGTGCTGGCGCTCTGTAATCTCTTGCTTCATTTTCACAAATAATTATTTTATTAAAAGCATGCACATATATATTTATATTCTTTTCCCAGCCAAAAGAACGGAGTTGTACATCGAGAAATTTGGAGTTCAAACTCAGAAGATCTTCCAGCATCGAATTACTGAATAGCTTAGACACTGAATCCAAAGAACCAAAGCCTGAACACAGAAAATCTTTAAGTAAGGCTTTTTTCTTTTCTGATTTTTTCCTTTTTTTTTCACCCTTTCCTTTTTAAATAACTATGCCATTACAGGGTAAGACAATTTTTATTACATACAGGATGAGAGGAAGATCACTGAGAATTTTAAAGCTGAATGTGTTCTGTGCTGATATACATAACTTGCATTTAAGTAAAGACAGTTACTAGCTCCACACTTTTAAAGGGTGACATTCTCTCCTAAGCAAAATAAATTTCTTTAGGAGCAAAGACATTTATTCAAGCCATTTATTTTTAAAAATAAGCAACATGAGTCCTGTGTTAATGGTCTGTTGCAGTTGCTTTGTTTCCATTTTAGCAAAATACCTCAAATTGCCAGAGTAATTTTGTCTGTGGTATATTTATACACTGAATTGCTGCAAGACCTGACATATCCTGTGTAGCCAACAATCAGTGATGGATCTATAATTTTATAGAAGGTAAATTCCTGGGATCAAGGTTGATTTTTGTCAGTGTGATTAGGAAAGAAAGAGATCTAAAACTAGCAGGGATGTGCTGTACTCCAATGAGACTTTCCTTTTCCAGTTTGTGCCGAGATGCTCGTGGTGTGGTGGGCAGCAGAGGCAGGAGCTGGTGCTGACCCTGAATCACTCCCTCAGCCTTTTTTTAATTTCACCCTCTCTCCCAAATCTTTGTTTTTCTTCTTTGTTTGGCGGGAGATTCACATCACCCTTCTGATGGAAGCACTGTGACAGCTTCAGACTTGCATGTTGGTACGCGATTCCTATAGGTACCAAAGTGCTGTATAGGAATTTGCCTCCAAACATTTCAGTGCAGGATCAAAGCCTTAGATGTTAAGAAAAGGGTTGCATTAAAAAGACCAAACATAGCTATTTTAAATGATAATTATCCACACAATCACAAATATATGCACACATGTGTGCGTGCATAGACATACAAATACAGAGATTCATTCAACAGTCTCTTTTTGCAGACCAAAGCTTTTTGTTGTTTTCTTATTATCTTGGCAATCTGTTTTTTTTTTTTTTAAGGTTTTTCTTTCTGTAATAAAATATAAAGGAGCCTGAATGTAGCTTGTGAAATATTGTCCCAATATCCTTGTACTATGTGTTACGTTGCATTTCTCAGAGGAAGAAAAATAAGAGTGAGAGCATGGTAAGTTTTGAGGGCCTGATTCTGCTCTTATTGTAGCTTGATAGCAAAATGCCCATAAACTGTCTCAACACTCAGGGATTTTTATTTATTTATTTAGATTTCTCACATATCTTTAAATGATAATTTGTCAGACGAAACAGAAAAAGTGCAGCAACAGAGACTTAGTCTTCATTTCTTTTGAAACCTTAGAGAATCCTGAATAACCATTTCGTTAAAGGCTATTTAAACTATTAAAAAATGTGAAAATATCTGCTGTGAAATCTCACTGAATTGAGGCTTGCATTTAAATACTGCAGACTGGATTGCTTCTAAAATATGTATTCAGAACTTTTTTTGGCCCCTTGAGATCAAGCAATTATGTGGAATTAGAAAAATCATATTATTCACTTACTTATTAGTAGTCTAAGCACAAACTGTATTGTCAGTTTTCTGCCTTTGGCTTTCTGTGCCCTTAATGTTCACACAAGTATCGTAGCCAGAATTATCGTCAGCTAGAGCCAAAATTGCTTTAAAAAGGCATGAGAACTGGTAATGACACATTGTTAGCAGTTAACAGGTGGTCGTTTCATTGTCCAGTTTGACTGCAGAGCAGAGAGAAGATATGTGCAATATCTGCAAGTATGTTTATAAAGTTCTTACAAAGTTTAATGATTTTAGAATTTTATAGTGCTCTTATATTATTGAATACGGCCAATGCCAAATACAAACAAAGGAGATTTTTTGTAAAAGATGGTTTAAAAGAACCCCTCCAGTTTAACACAGAAGAAGAGCAACTGATGTGTCAGCAGGGCACCCCCTCAGCCCCACCAGTAATCTTTAGTGAAATAGTCAGACAGTTCAGACTCATTTGTATTTACCTTCTCTACATTTTAAGGGCTGCTAACAATGTCCAATTTTAATGTTGGTACTTCTAAGCCCTGCTAAGTCATTGGTGTTTTTTTGGCAGCACAAGTATATAAAGAACAGGTATATTCTAACCAAAGTATTCCAGTAGTTTCCTCTTTAATTTAAAACTGGGAGGCTGCCCCTAGACACTTAGTAGCAGGAATTTGGTTTTTGTGTTTAATCCTAATTGCTTCTGCTTACACTACAAGGACAAATGGTAATTCTCAGTTATGCTTTTTGAGCTGTAGACACTGATTTCATTGAAAATTGGGCTCAAACTGCCAGACTCAATTTCCAAAGTTCACAGAGTGTCCGTCTTCTTGGTCACGCAGCTTTTCAGTGGCTTCTCATCCACTCTGGATTGAACTCATGTTTTAATTGAAGTTTTCTTGAGCTAAGAAGAAACCAAGTACGGCCTTGGGGAACATTACCAAAATATGTAAAACTGTGATCCAGCTCTCGAATACATGGAAAGAGATTACTCTTTATTTTATGGTGCCAACTATTGCATTGATTTAATCTGTGTAGCTACTGCTGGGTCAGAAATAACACGTTTTTCACCCAAGCAACCTCCCCCATTAGAATATGTATACATTTGGTGCAAAGAAACTGCCTTGCAGCACCGCTCCTTTTTATGCAAATAAGTGTTGTTGTAAACCGATAATTTTTAAAATTAGCGGCAGACTTCATAATTTCCAAGTAATTTAGTTATCATTCAGACTGTAGCTTTTTGGGCTTTTTTCTCCTAAGGTTGCCAAAAACCCTTCTAATTAGCACCAATTATAATTGGGGCTGCTGGTAGGTGGTCTGCCACGTTAATTTTATACCACGTGAAACCAGGCACCTGGTTTAAACTGCAAGCAGAGACGCTGCCGTGGTGTACAGGAGGGAGGGAAAGGATCTGTGCTTTGAAAGGGTCCCAGAAAGCATTCCAAAATCTCCATAAATCAAAAAAAAAAAACCCCTCACTGGATTAGAGGAGCTGTCAGGACAGACGTGTTGTGGGCAACGAAACCAACGCCACGCTCTCCGTGGGCATTGCCTTTTCCATCCGTGGTCACTTTGTGGTTTGCATTTTGGCCATCATCTCAGGGTGTTGTCACTCAGGAGTGACCTCTTGTGGAAGAGCCTGGGCTAGAGTCACTATTGATTGTCAGAGGGGATCAATTCCCCTTCTACTCCCCCTTTTCCGCGTGGAAACAAACGGCTTCTCCGTAGGAAGAGTGCCCTTTGGCTACCGTATCAATCTGAGGGCTGCTCTTGTCAAAATGCACAATCACAAGCTTGATAATGCAATCCATTCCCCAAGCACTATATTTCCAACCTGTTCTCCATCATTTCCTTATGGCGTCACATTTACTCAGTTCATCACATTCTTATTAATATTTTAGGTTTCCTTGAAAGTGATGGAATTCTATTTTTATTACAAAAGCAACAAGAATAAATACTAATTGTTGTCAGTTATTTCCTTATGTAGTGGGAACAGTAATTTGTTCCTCAGCTTTAGGTTGCCAAAGCAAAATAATTAAATATTTTAGACATTTAAAAAATCTGTGATATTAGATAAATGCAATTTGATCTCCTTGTTTGCCACATAAAAGCTGGAACTGCCTGAATTGATAAGATTGAATTGCATTATTTTTATTGTTTCTACTCGCTTATTTTTCTTATCTTCAAGAACACTTTACTTAAAGCCTGGTGGTTAGTCATGCAGCCCTGTGACAGATCCTGGAAAATCTCCTCCATGTTTGAATTCTGGTTTGAGGTGCTACAACTAGAGCATCAAGATTTAAATATATACATATATATATAGAGGTGAAAAAGAAAGTAATGATGGGTTGTGCGGTAATATTACGATTCAGGACACTTTGTGTCAAGAGTAGTCAGGAGTCCTGGCATCATTGTGCCAGACACAATGTGACACTGAAGAAAGACAATTCCAGCTCTCAGCCTGAATAAGGACAAGTTGCAACAGGTGGGAAAAGTGGACAAAAACAGGGGGTGGAAGGAAAAGCTGACAGCAAAGCTGACAGGTCATGCATATTAAACAGCAGGCTTAGGATTCCTTTCTGCTCTTCGTTGGGATCGAGGTCTTAGTCCTGGCACCCTGGCCACCAGCCAACTCAAATAATGGTATTTTCCTTACCTAAATTCCTCTTGCACTTTCAACACGGAGCAATGGGCCTTTTTTTAGTCCCAAAGGGTGGTGCAGTTGCTCTGGGATGCCACAGCCCTCACACGCTTCCCTGGGGAATGTATCTGGGAATAGGTCTCTTAGCACCTTCTTAATGAAGATAAAAATAATAACCTCTGGATTGTAATTGTGATTTGCCTTCAGAGGTATTTGCTACCAAGTCATCTGGGCTCTGAAGTCTGCTTTGGTTTCTTAAAAGACACAGTTTAAGTCAGGCACCCTCTCCATAGGATTTAGCCAAGAGCTCTGTGTGTGCTTGAAAATTGCCCAAAGTTGCTTTTCTCATTCTGCTCACTTTTCCTTACTTCAGAAGGCTGAATTTTGAAATTCGAAGCGTGGCATGTAATATTCCTAAAACCATCCAGAATCATCTCTGAATGCAGTTTATTGGATAATTAAGACTGTACAATGTGTGTGGGGGAGAAAAAAAAAAAAAAAACAACAAAACAACAAAAAAAAACAAAACAAACAAAAAAAAACCCAAAACCCAGCAGCAGAAACCCATTTTGATCTCTCAGTGGACACGATGGAAGAAATGAAGAGTTCAGTGGAGCTTTAACCCTTTCTGGCTCTGTATGGTGCTTGATTCTTCCCTGGCTAAGGCTTCTTCTAAGGGCTTGCTTGGGGGTTTAAAGTTTGTCCTTGCACATGACTGGGTATTTCTGTGGCAAACTCCACCTTCCCGAGGCTATTATTCCTCTGCAGAGGGAAGGGAATGTTACCAGGACGTAACCACATGTTTTTGCATGGCTTCAGCTGCCTAATAGCAGGAGGAAAAAAAGCCAGAAACTTACTTTGTCAAAAACGTCGTTAAGAGATCCTAGAAAAAGGACACCTAACTATAGGCAGTGCTGAGATTGGAGCTTGTGTGATTTTTCCTTCTTCCTTTCATGCAGGGGAAGAGGCCAGTAGGTTGGGAGATCATATCTTGGAATGTAGGGACAGGTTTTACTGGCTGAGTACTTCACCCACGTAGAGTTACTTCTGTGAAATGGGGGCTAATTAGAGCAGCAGAAGTGGGAAATCACTTCTTTGTTAGTTCTGATGAGGTCTGAATTCTTTCCCCTTCCCAGCCCACTTATTTTGGTTAGATGTGAAGTTCAAAGCCAAACGGATGTTATTTAAGGAATATTATTACATTAGAATATTAAAATTATGTATGGGTCAGTTTTATTGCTTTTAATAAAACCAAGAAATATAAAGCAGTTATGTGTATTAGTGCAGCATTACCAATGACAGCAATTAAAACAGAAAGCAAACTGGAAACTCTGTGTAAATCTATAGTTTCCTACTGCAATGTTAATTTTGTCACTCTGTAGCTTGGGTGTTTGTGGCATTTATTTTTATTGCATCAACAGGAATGCAGTCAGCTTCAGCTACTGAGAAAAAAAGCCCACAAAATGAAAATGCAACATGCTGGTTATAGAGAGTGGCAACATTTGTCTGGACTATAGTGATTAAACTTCTTTTTTGACATATTTTTACTCTCATGTTTCTCTGCAATATTTTGTATAGGTATGCTCGTTTCTTAAAGCTTAGGAAAACACTGATTCAGCAACAAGGATGTAATAATATCAGAATTTTGGAAACTAAACATGCCAAATTCAGAAACAAGTTGTGTAACTCCCACTGATAATAAAAGATCATGTTGCACCCAAAATCACAACTGGCTGTGACTAGTTCTCCCAAAAATAAAACAAAAAACAAAGGATTTTTTCTGAATTTGAATATCCTGTTTCCATCAGTTATAATATAATGTTTCCTTAATTCTTTGTTTTATTTCTACTTCACTTTCCAAAATCCTTCCAGAGTTTACTATTTGGGCTGAAAAAGCATATTTTTAAATTGGGCATAACCAACTTCCATATAAACATTTGGCAGGGAAATCAGTGCATGTTCACTTAATTCATTTTTATTGAACCAAGTCCAGATTTTTAGTCAGGAAAAAGTTAGATATTAATCATATCTGAGCAGGATCATTAAATTTTCCTTTACCTACTAGAACAGCAGGGTCATTATAGAACCATGAGAAGTTAGCTCACTTATTAATCTTTACAATTACATAAAAGTGATCATTTTTATAGTACTTAAGAGTAGCTCTTAGCCATTATGTGCAGAGTATGTAGGAATATTACAATATAATATAATGTATTATTATAGATGTGACCTGTAACTCATTGGTCTGCTCACTGACACACAACTCCCTGGAAAAGTTATCTGTTTGAGCTTGGATAATCTTTAATTGTTTCATATTCCTTCTGCTCATTTATGGGGCATACTAGTAAATAGAGAGCTAGTCACTGAGTTATTAATTACCTCATTATTACTTAATTATCACTATTGAATACTTCATTTTTATGGCAAATTATAGCATAAAAGAAGGTATTTCATACTGCCCACCACAGTTAAGTATGAATGACAGTGATAGCTAGTGTAGGACTGAGTTAAAGAAAATCAATCAGAAATCCTCACTATAGATTACTATCCCATTTCTTCTGCCTTTTCCAGAAAATGCTTCTCATCTTTGACTTTGAAACCCAACAGTTTAAACCAGGTTCTTGTTTCAGTGGACTAATCCCCTTTCATAAATCATGTTCAAGTGCTGAAATAATTTGCACATCGTTTAAAGAGTATTTGCTTTGAAACATTCACCTCAAGCCCTTTTGTATATCCTTTCTCTCTAAAGATTTGTAGTATTTGTTTTGTTCTCTGAGGTATAAAAGACCTGGGTAAACTTTATTCCTGTTGTTTCAAGATTAGTGAAATAAAATGCATATTTATTCAACTGGGACTGAAAGGAGCTTTAGTAAAGACGATCATACATACGACCCATGGGAATGTTATAATGCAAAATGTCTGTCTTAAAATCTCTTTAGGTTTGTTCAAAACACTATTGAAGGACTTAAGTTTAAAGGAAAAAAAAAAAAGGTTACAAATCCATATTTTTCCTTTGTTCCAAAGAAGAGAGGAACACCATATATTTTTCTTAACAAAATAAACTCCTACATGTGCACTCAAGATAAATTTGATATGGAGGCAAGGAGAAACTGGGTAGAAATGATTGCTTTAAGTTTTTTCCTACTGAACTCCACATATTGAGACAGCGTTTAAGAAAACTACATTTTGGAAAAATGTGTAGTTGTTTTAAACACACATTTGCTTCAGAAAAAAATTGATCCTAAAGAAATCATGAGAATTTTAGGTATTACCAAAGGCAAGGAGTTGTTACCTTTCTGTGTATTAAAAGGAAAAGGAAAATATATTTATTCTGACTCTATCACATTTAAGCCCAGCTATATAGCATGTCTTGCACTGATTTGGTGCAGTCTCTTAATTCCTTACTAAGGCCTGGCAGTGCTGGGTTAATGGTTGGACTCAATGGACTTAAAGGTCTTTTCTAACCTAAATGATTCTGTGATTCTAAGTAGATCTTGTTTTACCTTAGGAAGTAAAACTAAAGTTTTATGTATGTTGTGAAAAATATCTTAATTTTTATCATTTGAAACAGTAGACAACACAGATATATCTGCTTGAGTCTCCATCACCTGCATCATCAATATATCTCCATTTTTGTCCATCTCCATAATTTGCCTCCACACAGAAAGAATATAGGTTGACAGCTGATAACAGCTAAATAGATGCAGGCTTTTTCACTGCAATGGGAAATGTTTTAGAGTGCTGCCTTTGGAAGGAGGTCAAAACTAAAGCAAGTGAGAAGGACTTGGGGAAAGAAGAGCCAGCCCAGCTTTCTGTCACTCCAGTGAGCCTGATTCTGAAGCCTCTTGTAATTATTGAAATGACTACCCTGATTGCAAGTTTGTAGCAGAAAAAAAACTTCTCGCACTACATTGCAGTCTGAGGTTTCACTACTATTTATAACTAATCCAGATGCAATCCTCCTGGTACTTTGGGAAGAATGTGATAAAAATAAGGAAGGTTTTTAGGTTATAAAATTCTAAATTAAGCTCAGTTAAAGAGACTGTAAATCAGGCTCTAGACAGGAATACTTATTGCCCAGACTCACCTTTTTCCCCACGGGGAAATCATTTAAATGTTTGTACCTCCCAGGTTAGAGAATGTATTTAATTTAAATTATGATCTTCAATCTGAAATGTTTAAAGACTGATTTACTCGATGAAAGCATGGTACTGTGTCCTGGATGGGGTGTGTTAACACTTTAGGAAGGAATATGCTTTGTAGAATCTCCTTCTTGCTCAACCAGCTGCCTCCTGACGTGCCAGACAGACAGATCGTGCCTCTGCGAGCCACAGGGTGCAATACCACCGAAGGGTTAAATGCTGTATTGTTTCTCAATTAAGTAAAAGGTTCCAACTAGCTGGCTTTAAATATTGATGCTGAAGAGAACACTATGACATATGAGCAGCTCCCCTCACCACCAAGGATATTTGGCTCCATTTAATTAATTCCATTGGCCATTGTCTTAACTGTGCCCAGGATTCACCCAAGAGGAATTCACTTGCGTTACTGTTATTGAAAAGTGTAACATAGCATTATCTGCCTCAGACAGACTTTTTGTAGCATTGAATCAATTCCCCAGTTCTTGAAAACAACTACCTCATTTGATTCCTTTCATAATTAATGAAATTCAGTAGTAATGCTTTTGCCCCTCAGCTCAGGCTGGAAGAATGTTGCAAAACTTCAGTTTTCAAGCTGAAAGCATCCTAATTTTCAGCCTAAATGGACTTGTGGTATGAATGTGTTCTTGTGTCAGCATTTAGCTAGCTCTTTATTTTCAACAGCTCTTCTCTGTCTCAGGTGTATCATCCAAAATAGAGTTACAGACAGCAGTCTTATTCCTTCTCCTGCTTGAGCTGGGAGGCTAAGCCAGACAAGATTTGTAGCTGTCTTTCCTATGATAGGCTGCTGCTCTTCTTCCTTATCATCTTAAGTAGCTCTTTTGAGAATCTACCCCAGTTTCAGTCCAAATTTCCTGCATGTGGGGATTCAAGGCAAGGTCTTCCCACAGCTGTGGGAAGTGGAATTCATCCTTCCACCTGACACAGTCTAGGGATTGTATTTATCTGTGTCAAGGCCACTGTTTTAGAGATAATAAGTAAACAACCAGAATGTGTAGATCCTGCTGTCCTTTAATCTTTTGCAACCAATACATTCTCTGTGAAAACCAAAGAGCAAGCCTGTCTTAAGCCTTTTTACAGCACATAATGTGTGTTTCTACATGTGATAACAGGTTTTGTAACTATTTTTTTAAGGTGTTCAATTTATACAGAAAAGTAACATTCTTATAAACCTGAGCAATTCTTTTTAAATACCACATTTTAAATAAATGCAATTAAAACAATTTAAAATACTCCAATACTATTACATTTTTAAAAAAGCCCTTTGGAGAGGAAAAGGCTTATCGTGAAATTATCATGGAATTTATTAATTTTGTCCAGAACACAAAAATTGCTGGGAAAGCATGCAGGTATGAAGCCTGCTAGAGAGAGAGTATGTCTCTGCACATAAAGCTTTGTGGTTCATCTATGTTGCAGTCACATAGTGGTAGCACATTCTATAATCACTTTGGTGAAGAAGGTTGTACTCCAGTCCAGAGCCTAAGGGAAGAGGCCAGAGGTAGGCAGGTCAGAAAAGGAGTGCAGACTGGGTCATTTGCTGTTTAGCAGGCTTTGAGGTACAAAAATATAACTCCTAGCAAGTTAACCTTCAGTCTGGTGGGTGTCTGTAACAGAAGACTTCATTCAAGGTGCAGGAATAAGTGGCTTGTGTCCACATCACTCTGTGCTCGCCCTAAGACAGACTGGCTGTGTTCTATTCAGATAAAGCTTTTCCTCAGATCTTCTCTGATCACCTTGTGATTGTTAAAGTGTCTGTCTAATATAAACTGATGGTTACCTGCATCCCACCAACCTGGTGCTTTTAAAACAGTGTGGTGAGTGTGTCTGAGATGTAGACATTTAATTTTATGCTTGAAGGTAAAATGCCTTCTGGGATAAGAGGCAAAGGGCAGAGTAAAGCAGAGGCAAAGAAACTTGGTGCTGTTTCGTACATAATAACATTTGGGAGGAGTCTCTGGAGTAAACTGTCTCCTGAAGAGCAGACAGGTTTTCCCTTGAGAAGAGGTAGCTGGAAGGATCAGAAAGTTGACTAAAAATTTAGTAGTGCAGGCAATGATCTCAAGATCATTCTTTATCTGTCTTCTGAGCTGAAGATACATTCACTTAAATCAACATCTTTGTTTCATTGCCATGGTTTCCAAGAAGTTAAGTTCTGTTCCTGGAAAAAACAAGCTTTGTGTATATTATTTTTGTGTGAAAATATATGTATAGTATCTGTTTTGTCTATGTAAAATTAAGGATGATTATTTTAGGGTTTTATAATGCCTTTACCTTCCTTTCCTCATATGAAGGTATTTCAGTTGATGCATTTGAATAAAAAATAGACAGCACAAAAAATCAATGGAAAAATAATGAAAACACTGTAATGCCTGTATTGTTACACAGTGTTATCTGAAGGTCATTGAGTATAAGGAATGAAGGGTAGTACTGATATTTAAGCACAATTATAATCTGTGGGATAGTTGATTTACTTTTGCAACATTGCTTTTGGTATGTTACTCAGTCATTTCTGAAAAGTTTAAGTCTTGCTCCAAAAAAATGTTTTGCTGGATTTCAGATTAGGAGCATCTCATAGTTTGAGGTTCTGGCATGAGGAAAGGGAAAGAAAAAGAAAGGAGCCTGAAGCACCATTGGTTTGCTGCACCATTGGTCTGAATTTTGTTTTCCTCTGGGGTACTGCAGCAGATACTGCCTGCTGAATGAGAACCAGTGCCAGGAAAGACACAACAGTGGTCTTACCTCATCTGATACACTTTAAAAAATATCATTTCTAGTTGGTGAGTGTGAGGATAGAGAGCACCCATTAAAGTTATGATTTCCGTTATTAATAACTCACAATGAAAATTCTTTGAAAACACATCTTTTATATTGTGTGTTTTAGTCCAGAAAACTAAGTTAGCAGAACTCACCTTTCCTAAACAGTTGTTTACATGGAATTCATCTGTAGTTGTCCCTGCTCAAGGTACAGATCATTCATAATAACAAAGCTTTCTAATTCTGTGACAGAATATTCATAACATCTTTAAAATACTCAGCTAAATAATGGTCCCCAGGATCTGGACAGCAGGACTTCAAAAGGCAGAGTCCTCTGATCTCCATTTCTTTATTCTCTCTTAGCTTGGAAGGTTTCAACTATCAAGCATAGATTAAGTTTTATTGGTTGATAGTCTAATTGCATTATCTTTCCCCTTAATACTATTTTCTTTTCTCTGTATTGGATTCCATCCAAATATTACTACTTCCATGAAGCAGTTTGCTGAAAACGTTTTAGCTCTTGCTTTGATGCTTAACTACTTAACACGTGAGTGCTGCAATAAGGTGCTGGTTCCTGATAATAGTTTTCCTTCTGTAAGAAAAAGTTTCCACAACCTTCTGTGCTTTGCTTACGTTTGATAGAGCTCTTCAGTTGAGGCTTTTCATGGACAAGATAAGGTTTGGTTAAACATTTGAACTTTTGAATGTTTATCTGAACTAGATTTGACCTCTAAATTTGTCCATCATTAGTTATTTTGCTTTTCTTTTTAGAGACTAAATTATGCTATTAAATATGTTCTAAAGTAGGTTAAGCCCCTGTGCAGTTTGTCAGCTGGAACATTAATTTTAAAGCTGAAACAGCCTTCTATTGTATCTTTTTAAAATTTTGTCTGAATTTTAACCATGGCTGGTCAAACATAGAGTGAGCACGCACATGCACACCCCACATGTAGCTGACTGAAGTGTCTCAGAGTTGTTGTGATGACTGCCCTGACTTTATTTCAGGAAAAGATTGTGATATATAGCAATTATCTGCTTGCTCAGGCAGCTTTTTCCAGTGCAGCTGTTCTGGAGACTGGATGAAGTACTAAATGTCACCCTGCAGTGTCTCTGGAGGTCTCTCCAAGCCCCTGCACAAGGGCCAGATGAACTTGGGGTCCCAGCTATTGCTGCAGCAAACTGGCTGAGCTAGCAGTGTGGAGCACACTCATTTCTGGGGTTCCAGTTACTCATGTATTCAGCTGACCACATCTGGGGGTCTGCTTCAGATTCATGTCTTAACTGCACCAACCCAGATCTTGCCATCATGCTGCCTGTGTGATGAGAAGGAGCCATCACCACCAGGCTGGAGGAAGAGTTAGAGGGTGGGTGCTGTAGAAAGCCAGAAGTGTAGTTACCAGAGCACTTGCACCTTGGCCAAGGCTACACTTAGGAGAGGGGAGAAAGAGGGCAACTTATAGTTTCCATCTGCTGTTACACAGCTGAAACCTATGAGCTGATCTTTATTAGAAGACCAACTTCTAATATAGCCAATGCTAAATAAGCCCTTTGCTTAAACACACTGGAGTGGGAGCTTTCAGGTAAGTAGTCAAATTTAAAACATATACTATTATAACATAATACTTGGTTAAATATATCAGCAGCTCCACTTTGGGCTTCCCTTTTCCCCCTGTACCTACATTGTCTCAACCCAAGAAGGAGGCTGACCCATAACATACCTCACAAGGCACCTTCTCTCTTTAACAGCCTCCATAGGGCAGGCTCTCAGGAAAAGCTCTAACCTCTATTTGGTCTGCTTCAGATTTATATTGTGCAGATCCTAAACACCTTTAGTGGAAGTCTTTCCTGTGTCCTTGCAATACATCTCTAATGCTGCCTTGTACAGAAGGAGCTGTAACTGCTCGAAAGTTTGAAAATCAATTGTGTTTTAACAAAAAGGAATCATTTCTATAGAAACAAAAAATGAAGTTGATGGCTATAAAGGTCCCTTTCTCTAAGGCTTATATTTATGTGAACATAGATGTTGGAGGTTGCCACCGAAGCTTTCACTTAGGTAAGAAGTAGAAAGGATTCTTAATTTTGTTGACTTATTCTTTTAAAAAATGAGCTTGTGAATGTTATTTTGTCAGTTGTACTTACTCTAATGATTTAATTGAGGTAGAGATAATTTCACAAAGTAGAGTCGACATATAAACAGAGTACAGCAAATGGATTTCAGGTCTTGGCCCAGGTATTTTTTGGTTACTTTAAACAGAGAGGTTTTGCCTTTCTCCTTCATAAATTATCACATCTACATTCACTGGAAAATACTAAACTTGCTATACTGGAAGAAAAAAAAATGTACTGGGACTTGTGTTTTTAAACAACAAATATACATATGAATTTCACCATTATTTCTCATTGGCAATAAACAATTCTAACATGTTGGTTTTCATAACTTATGCACTATGAATTAATCCTGTCCTTTATTGTATGAGAAGCTCATTGTGGGTAAAAAGTATAAGGTTATGAATATAGTGGGAGGCTAAGTGCAACAGAAATGTAATTAAATTTTAAAATACTTTACTTTTTAAATTTAGAATTGCAAATTATAATCAATAAGAGTCTCAATAAAATTCTTTGCTATGATATTCTTTCTGGAAAGGTCCCATAAGATTGGATTTGAATAAAAGATTTACCAAGGTATCCAAGCATGTGTCTAAATTTAAATATATGAATCATCTGTATGACTCTTAACAAGGGTGGTACAAATACAGCAATGCCAAGTCTCCCTTGTTCTCTACAGATAATTAGTTTGTTTTCCAAAGCATAAGGCAGAATTACATGTAGGTTTGAAGTTAAAAGTGCACACGTGGCCGGCAGTACCAAGCCACTCAGAATGGTTTTCTTTTGCACTATCTGATGCTTCTGATAGGAAAAAAAATAACCTGCTTAATTTTCTTGTCCTTCTGTCTGAGCAATTTAGTGTAAGTGATGACTATTCGTATTATTTACAAAAGCTTGGGAAGGTTTTTTTTTGTAGACTAACTCAGTCAGAAGGTAAGCAGAAAGGCTTGAAAGTTACTGAGCTATATTCCACAACAGAAGAAAACAAACAGCTCTATATTCTAAAAAACCCTGAATGCCTTACTTGTAAATTACTTGTTCAGCTCGACTGGAAATAGTCTTCAGTTCCTTGCTCTGTCTTCCCTGGCCTTTAATTGCATGTTTGTTTTCTTTTGGGAAGTCTGCTTAAACTGTATTTTTATATTATATATGTCAACTTGAAAAGGCATTAATTCAAATATTCCAATATTTTTTCCTCAATAACTATTGTGGCTTATATGAGTGGGATGAAACTGTATGGCTAGAAACACTGGGACAAGGCTGAACTGTGCCACCCTGGTAGCCAAGGACAAGGACCCCTCCTCGGCTCCTGTGTGTTAGACCATCCAATTTACTGAGTGTTCTGCTGGGAATTTTAGCAACCTTCTCTAAAGAAGAGGAGTACACAAAAGATTCTCCATCACAATTCTGCCTTCTACCCATATTCATCTCTAGTTAGATCACTCTTTACCTGAAGATGTACAGAAAGCAGCTACCAAAGGAGGCTTGAGACCAGACAAGTCCTCAGTGACCTGTGCTCGTACAAACCACCCTCCTTGGTCCAAGGGGTTCCAGAGACTGTGTCAAGAGCCCTAATCCCTGACATGAGCTCAGAGAGACCAGTTTCCCTTTCCCAAGTACACTGTGCTCTCTTCCTAGAGCCTGAATAGTCTGACTTTGTGTACTGCAGCAGATTTCATCCAAGGCCCACATGTTTTACATTAGATGAACATAAACTGGTCATACTGTATGAATAAAATGAACCCGTTGATTTCTGGCATTGTGGTTTTTATATTCAAGTTAAGTGTGTATAATAGCATTTCTAATGCTGTGACAATACCAAAAAAATTGTGCAAAGAAAGACTTGGCATGTCCTGGGTGATCTAGTCCAGTCCCTCCTGTCAGAAGGTACAAGTTCTGTGTTCCCTTTCACAAACTTATTCAGTTTCATCCTAAATTCTTTTAGTTTTATTTGCCACCACGACTTCTTTGAAAGGGTGTTTTAGAACTTCATATTATGGCCACTTTATACTCATTTATTCTTGTGCCAACATTGTTCTTCAGTTTAAACAACTCTTCTCCCTCCCTGCTGTCCTCTTCTCCTCTCCTGCTCCTTTTCCCACCCCCACCAGCAAATTTGTAGAGAACAATCACAGCCTTTCTCAGCCATTTTCTAGCTGGCCAAACATGCCAAGCTCCCCATCTTCTTTCAAAAGCTCAGCAGCCCCATTCTCCTGGTACTTTCCACGACCATTGCCTTTTCTGGCATGAATTTCCACCTCTCACACGAGTGTTCAAGGTTGCACACTCATCTGAGAGAGAGATTTTGTATGAAACCTTCTCTGGCCATGTGATGGGTAGTATTAGCATTAGATCTGATCCCATTTCTCCAGCTTTCAGTCTCACTGTCACTTAAGATTTTGTCTGATAGCCTCATTTGTGCCTGAACTGGTGGTGCTTCCCAGCCTTGAGTCACTAACAAGTACTTTTTGAATGCTCCTGCTTTTTCTGTGCTCTTACTTTTCCTGTTAAAGTCATTAATGAAAACACAAAGATGAGCTCCAAGAATATTTGGGAACTTGCATTGGTAACTTTCCTTCAACACAGTCGTTCTCCTTTCAGCAGAGCTCATTTTAATACCTTGTTTAGTCACTTCATAGTTATTTTTTTAATTCTCTGCATCTTCTGTAGTTTAATAATTTCCTGCTTAGCATCAAATCAAATTCAAAACTTAAGTCCAGATAGATTTGGTCTGTTGCATTAAACCCATTTATTTTATTAAGGAAAGGTATCAGGTTAGTTTGGTATGACCTTCCTTTATAAATCTAATACATATTGAGAAATATTGCTTTACTTTTCTAAATATTTATGATCCAAATACCACTAAGAAAAGCTTTGTGGGGAGTGGCAGTTTATTTCAAAATGTAAGCATGTGGTGATATTTAACACACTATTAATTTATTTCCATTTATTATTGGTGGGGGACAAAATTTTTAAAAAGTTTTTATGCATACCAGCCTGATGCAAAATATGAATCATATAGTCATTTTTATTGAATCTTTACTGCTAATGCACACAAATTTCACAAAGTATAATGACACTACTGAGCACTTAAGTTGTTTGGGCTGTCATATTACAGAAAAGTTATTTGTGCTATATAACCACTGTTTTCTTTTTCCTTTTTGTTTATTTCTGAGCTTGCTTCATAAACATTTGTAAATGCAGATATACTTGTTGTGGCAAATATTTGTTTTAAGACCATAAACCTGAATGGTTTCAGGTCCTTTGGTGCCCATGAACAAAATAATCCTACCACTTCCTGACCCATTCTGCCACCTGATGCTGCAGTTCTTGGGTCTATGCTCTGTAGCTGTAAAATCTTTAATTTTAAAGCTTATCATAAACATAGGGATTGGGGTAATGCCTGATTCCTGCATTTTCTCCACCAGTCATTGGTGTAGTGCTTTTCAACAGACCATGTCTCTGCCTCTCATTTTACTAGTTTACAAAAAAAGATACAGTAAATATGGTGTGGGGATAATTCATGAGATCTGCCCAGGAATTTCACTAGGGGATAAAATATGATGACTGACAAAAGTCTTTAGCTCAATAAAATGGGTGAAGAGAATTCTTTATCCTTAGTGAGCAGACTTTATTGACTCCCTCTCAGAGCATCACAATGAAAAGGAAGGAGGCAGGGACTTGGCTTTGTCACTCAAATCATTGGTGCTGGTTGACAAACTGACCACTTTCACAGACAATAATGGACATTGCTCCTTCCTTAAAGGGCTAGCAATAGTTTCACACCTGATGTAGGCTAAAAACAATTCAGAAAAAAATTGAATTCTGAGTTCCAATAAAACTTAAATTCATAAGTCATTATATATTCTTAAATTACAGTGTCTCCTGGAACCTAGGCATAGTCATATGCCTCTGCGTGTTAAAATACTTTTCTTCAGGATGAGACACTCAGCAATTAAGCATTCCCATTACTTGAAATTAATTAATTAACTAATTAATTCCTTTAAATTAATGTTTTCACACATATGTGATAGTTCTGCTGTTAAACTGGCACTTTCACTATCCAAAGTCACAGAGAGCTACTTCTACCTCCCCTTTTGCTGAGGATTCTGGATATGAGTCTGTAAAGCACTTAAGAAAACAGTTACTTTGAGACATCTGAGATTACAGTTAAATCCATTGATCTGTTCATATGTATTTTAAGAAATTTGCAGCTAGGATTTTGACCAGTGTGTTCTATATATTGAAGAGTCAATCTTGTCACTTCTAGTATTTCTTGGAGAAAGAATAATTGAATCCCAGTTTTTGAGTGTTACTGTTATACCATGAGTCATGTCCCTTTCTAAGAACTTCCTGAAATTTTGAAGTCCTTGAGTGTTAAAAAACATTCATATAATCCAAACTATTTGGGAGTTATTTTCCTACAGGACAGGGCTAATGGAAGAGAAAGTACAAATATAAAGCTAATTTCTTCATGCCTTATCCCACTCCCACTGCTGCTCTTTATTCTCTATGAGCCCTTTCCATCCAAATGAATTACATACAATAATTTTGGGTGTTCTAGCAAACAGATAGGCATCATAATAATGTATTTCAGTTAGAAAGAGGTACTTGGAAGAAATTGGTTTTGCAATACACATGATGTGAGATAATCAATAGTGCTTTAGTCTGACAAGCACTGTCAATATCCATTGTCACAGTTCAGAAAGTCATTAATGGATAGTTCTTCAAAAACCAATGCTTTCAACATGTTATAAGTGTTCAGATATACTGTACCTGGCAGGAATTAATCATAGGTAAACCCTTGGGGTTGAGTATAAATGTTTTGTAAATTAAGAATGAAATAAAAGTCATTGGAAGGAAGATGAGAGCATGTTATGTGGAGTTACAAAATCTTGCCAATAAAATGTGGAGCTGTGTAGAACATATTAAACCTTTTTACTTTCTGAATCATTCAGACTCTGCCCAGAACATCACACCCAGGAAGAACAATCTGCTAGAAATACATTCTCTAGATACATGACTAAATTCAAAGAAAATAATTCCATAAAAAAAATTTGTCCTGGTCCTGCAAAGGTTACAGCCTTGCCTGGTTCTTTTAGCTGTGGCTGTGCCAACACCCTGAAGAAAGGTTTTTGTAACTTCACCTGCAAATATGTCAGCCACTACTTAATCCTCCTTAAATGATGTTCATTCTCATTACATCATATATACAATTTAGTGCATTAAGTTATAAAAAGTAGTTTTTCATTTGTACATATCAAAACTTCCCTTGGCTCTGGTGGTACTATTTCTGTAGAACTGTGTGATATGTAGGTAACATATCCATTCTTTCCTTCCATCCATCTTCTTGTGTAAACACTCTTGTAGAGATGCTAGTTTGTGGTTTTATATGATGCTCCTGTTATTTATATGCTATTAGGAATGTTAAGGCTGGAGTTGTGGCACTAAGTATTCAGAACATTTATATAGACTCAAAAAAAAGACAGGTCAGTTTTTCTTGGTACATTTTTTTATTTTTGGAGATAGAAAATTTAGTTTATAGCTATCCTTCCTAATTCACCTGATGTTCTTACAGTGCTATGAAACATTAAGGGCCAAAAGTTTGTTCTTTCTTTTATGTCTAACAGTGTGTTTATGTTATTTTCCTTTTGTACCCAACCTGTGTTATACTTCCCGAATATGATAAGCTGTCGTGATTTAACATATCTTAATTCTAGAGCAAATTGTCTGAGGAAAAGTTCTTGTCATTTTTTTTCATTTCCCCCTTCACACCTTTCCCACCTGTGGAACAGACACCTGATGAAGTGACTGAAGCCATCAGAAATGCTTTTCTAGATTTGAGAGTCCAACTTAATTTCCATTTGACAGGGAAAGTCAGCCAGTTATTCAGGTTATATTTTCCTGCTGGATCAACATGTCCTTGCACCTACTTGCATTAGCAGATGAAATTTAACATCATATTGGACTCTGTTGGGTTACACTTGTACTGGAAATGGCTCTGGCCCAACAAGAGCAAGCATTTTCTTTTTCTATCTCAGAAACTCCTAGTGCAATATGAAAAATACTTTATTGAAGAGTCTGTGCAAAGGGAGGGGAAATGTCCTTCTGTTCTGTGTTGGTTTTGAAGCATTCATGTGGATGTCAGTGTGAGCAGCTTCAGAAATGTAAGATGAGTTTGTTCAGTAGAATGAATCAAACAGCACACCTATGCAGTTATGCCATGGAACATACAGTAAAACAAACAGTAGAGTTTATTTCGTGTTATTTTACACTTTGGTCCTTAAGTATTGGACTTCTGCATGGAACTGCTTTCCACTTTTTAATGTTGTTTGAAGTTTGCCAGCTCTCTTTCATGGAGGATTCTTCTGGCCAAATCCAGAACTTGAAATTTAAAAGGGAAGGTACTCTAAAACTATTTATTGTGGGTTCAGGGTTTTATAACTAGTCCTTTTTTTTTTTTTTCCCCCTCTTTTGGTAGTACCATTTAGCCCTTTTTGTATTTCCAAACATCATAACAAAGTCATTTTAACGTGGGGATATCGCGAGAAAAATGGTTTGGCAAGAGAAGAAATATTTCTAATTGAGATCCCAACATGAATATTTCTGACTAAGCTTGGTTTTGAAACACGCTATCTAAATCCTTGAATTTCAGGGAGGACTGGAGTTTCCCTCTGGTGACTCACACATGTTTAATAAAATGAAGTAAGAAATTCAGGAAAATTAGCTTTGCTGCTGTTCTTAACTGTGTGCTATGCAACTCGACATAAAACAAAGAAGAGTGTCCATGACAATAATTATTCCTACCTCTAGATGTAGTTTTAACACCATAATTGCTGCTTCAGGTATAAAACTTCCAGCTGAGTTAATGTATCCCTCTAAAGAGAGGGATTTTACCTGGATGCCAAGTCATGGATCCCTTATCCTACCATTCACAATATGACCACATCCACTTGAGTTACAGTCTCTTAACACATCTGGTGCATGCTCAGAGCTAAGAGTGTAGTTCAAGTGTGCATAAAATGCTTCAGAGTCCCACAGAACGGGAAACGTGGCAGGCATCTTAGGTGACTTAAGAGATGTTTTCACTCCTGCATCATTTGCACCAGGGAAGCTCCACTATAAGTCAGGAAAAAGCAAACCTAAATATGAATCACTATGGACAAAATGACCCTAAGCAATAAGAGAGTCCCCAAACTAAATACAATTCACTTCACTGTTTCAAAGTACCATTAAGATGCAGAATTAGAAACATCCATTTGTTGTTCTTTTTATAGCACAGCCAAGCGACTTGGAATTTTAGTTTGTCCCTGCCAAGGATTGCTCAATTTCCAACAAAAAGTCCTCCTCTATAATGTTAAAAAAGCACCAACCATCAATTGAATGCTAATCTTTATGTTCTATGATGCATCGCTCCAAGAATGCTACCATTAAAAAATGTGAATTCTATTTTTCATCAGTGATGGATTATTGTACCAAGCTGTGTTTTATTCCAGTAAAGTGTCCTTTTATTTGTCCTGTGCGATTACTGGTTTGTGGAAGTATGTGTGGGGTCACTTTAGTGCTGTGGGAAAATGGAGCACTCTTCTGTTAAAATCAGTAGTGAAATCAGGAGCAAACTATGCTCTGATCATCGCAGGCATGTGTTTAAATATTGCTTTCCTTAATTGGGTATGTTCTATTTACTTAAAATGAACAATTTGGCAAGTTTTTCTCCCTTGACAACAGCAAAGCGCAAACCATTTTATAAGTTTGGCTGTTAAAATCAGATTTGTAATGTAAACCACAATATTCCAGGGTTGTTACTGTTGCTTCACCAGTTATTTTAGCTTGCCATTGTTTTATAATTGTTCACCTTTGAACATTCTGGTTCTGTTTATAACTTGTGCAAAACTTCTCGCTACGAAATAGCCCAATAACATTGATCCCAATTTTATTTTTGCTCCCTCTCTTCCCTTGGATCCTGTCTGTGAAGAGCCCTGCATTGTAGGGGAGATTCAATCTGGATGGGGAGATTAGGGAGCATCTCTGTAGCTGCAGCTATACTATCCAGGGTGCTCTTCAGACATTCTTTCAAAGGGACCTTGTACAATCGTTTACGAGTGCAACTTGTAAAGAATACTATGTTTTGGTAGATTGATTGATTGATTGATTGATTTTCAAGACAAGATAGAAAGTTATTCTTTCTTCAGAAAGCAGAAGCCAGCCCTCTCTTGGCTGGAGGTCCTTGTCAGGGATGGCTGTGTGTCCTAGCTGCCCCACTAGCCTGCTCAGCATTTGGGGGAATGAGCTCACTAAGAGAGCCCAGGACACAGGACAAGAGTGGTGAGGCTCAAATGGTTTCTAGAAAACTTTAAAAATCTGGTTGTTGAGGGAAACTTTTGGAGAAGGTCTTCCCATGGCATGGCTGCTGCTTCTGGAGCATGCTGAGTTTCTCCTTCCTACTAATACTGCCTATTTTGCTAGCTATGATGGTGCCCTGTGAGCACCTCAGCAGAGAAAAAGTTATATTTATGCCTTTGAAACTTCCTCCAGGGGATTTTCTGCAGCTGGGTTCTGTGTCTTTTTGACACAGAGCAGGAATAAATTGAGCTCAAAATGTTTCTCAGTTTGGTAAATGCCTAAATATAATAAAATATAACCATTAGGACGGGAATACTTTTCTTTCCATAAATTAATGCATCTTGCACACATTTCATGGCATATAGCCATGTTTGCTATAACTGCATTAAATATATATATAACGCTTAATCCATCTTGGCAAGAGAATTCAGTCCTTCACTAGTGGTGTAACCACCCATCCTTTCTCATAACAAGGAGTAGGGAGCTAATAGTGCATAGCACACTTTGAGTCCAGAGTTCTAGCTGAAAACTCATCCATGTGAAACTTGCAGGATTCATGAACATCTCATGAATAAACTGGGCACCATCCAAATACTTATAGGCAATAAATAATACAACTCTCTGAATAACCAGCAGTGCAAGCTCATCGTGTTTATTCACACAAATATTCATCAGATGTTTTGTACTATCCAACCAGCTACACTGCTGACCTACAGCATGATTTTACTAGGGTGGTTATGGCCATTATTTTCTAAGGATACTTGAGCAAACTACTATAAGTTTAAAAATACCCATTTCACTGAAGATTTTTCTTTTGCTTTCTTTCAGTTTTCAGACTGAACTACAGTGCCTCTGACACAAATGACAGAAACCGAGTTAAAAGCAGATTAAAGAAGTTCATCTCCCGAAGACCTTCCTTGAAAACACTGCAAGAAAAGGGACTTATTAAAGGTGTGTTCAATCTTCCATACTTTTTTTTGGAGTAAAAAGTAAAAATTCACCAATGAAATTTCCATTCTGAGTTAAATGAGTAGGTTTCTTGGACAAACACTTGTATACGTTTTTGTCACTGTGTTGCATAAAACTTTCACTGCTGAATCCAAAAGAGGAACTTCAGATGCTGTGTTGACTAATTTGTTTTCTAGGGTAGGCTGGAATACTTTCTGCCGTCTTCTCTCGTTATTTTTTCTAATTCTCCATCAAAATACATTTTTAACAGTTTACATGCCAGTGAATAACAATTGCTTTGAATCTGTAATTTTTTTTCCTATTTCAAGTTCTTGCCCAGTTGGTCAGCCATCACTTTCACATAGCCTTAAAAACTTCTCCTGTGATAAAATGGTTTGTTAGATTATCCAAGGAGCAAGCGTTTTGCTGAGAAGCTGGTAGCTCACTTGAAGGCAGTAGCATTCTGACCACTAGTAATCAAGCAAAGTCATGTTTTCAAATATTGTCTGGAATAATGCTTAAAAAATTTACACACTCCCAAATTATTATGTGTGAAACCCACAACTGCACATGCAAATTGACTAGAAAGAGGCATTTTGCCAGTAGCCCCTGTCAATCTCTGGAGTGTGAGTTTTCCAGTGGTGTGTCAAAAATGGCAAGGGGTGTTGCTAGTGTGTATTAAACTTGTCTGTCCTGAGCCAAGAGATTGACCCCAGACAGCAAAAGCTAAAACAGCCACAAGAGTTAAACACCAGATGGGCCCATGTCTGGAGAGAAGAAGATTTTATGAATTAAATTCGTATGGTTTAGATAGATGCAGAAATGTTCAGTACAATGTTGCTTATTCTAAGGAAATCTTTATTATATGAAAGCATTATGTGCCTTAATGACAAGCTTCTGCTTCAAAATGTCACAGAAACTTTTAAAAAAAAGAAAAGTCTTTTATAGATTAATATATGTATGTGAGGTGTGCACACTCACACCCCAAACTTTTGAGATCTGTCCTTACACATTCATAGAATCTGATTTCAATCCATTGGAGGATTCTGCCTCTTTGAAGTACTCTATGGGTGGAGGGTGGGATTTAAATGCATCATATTAGTTTGTTTCAATTATTACAGTAATAGAGGAGTAATTTATAGTCTTTTAATTTCTGGGTTTAAGGGTGGTTTTTTTTAGTTTAATAAAGTGTGTCTGATGAATCTCCTGCAGTGTTACATAGGGATCAGATGTGATCCCTGCTAACAAATCCAGATTCATTAGCATAACTCAAATCCATCCTCTAATATATCTCTCCAGGAAAGCCAGATGCATTTGGGTTTGGCTACAGTTGCATTAAGCTCTTGATTCATAAACATAGCTTGATTCTACCTGGGATACTCCCCCATGGATAATGAAGATGCATGATTTGTGGCTCAATCCTTCAGAATCAGTACCCAGCACTGTTTTATTACTAAACCAATGTTACCATGAAGAAAACATGTTAGTTATCTACCATGAAGTTTCATTAGGATTAGGTTTTGGCCATGCAAATGAGGCAGGATTCGTTAGCACAGCTTAATTCCAATCTACGGTAAGTCTATGTGAAATGCTCATTTGATAAGGTTCCTTCATTGTCTTCACCAGAGTTTATCCCTTAATCTGTCAAAATGTTATGAAAATGCAGTTGCAGTGCTTATACAGAGACCACTTTTAAATGTTAATTTTTAGGCTCACATTAGAATATTTTTAAACCACAAAATGCAACCACCCAGATTAAAAATTAAAAGCTTGCCAAATTTTGTATTCTAAGATGCATCTATTTATTTTTCTAAAGGTGACTTAAATGCTTGCAGAAACCTCTCAAAACTATTTATTTGCTGTTTCTTAAGGGAAAAAATGCTAACCAATTTTTACAAGAAAAAATTCCTCCAGCTCTGAGAACATGCATACTAACTTTTATCCCACAGGGAAATACTTCTGTCAGAATTGTAAATCCCTTAAAATAGGGGCTCGTAATAAAAGTGTGTCTAAAGCCTTGCAGGACATCTCGGTACCAAATTTCTGACAAAGAGCTGTTCTGTGTGCTGGCAAAGGATTGATATAAATATCTGTGAAGCGTGTGGTGTTAATTACTCCAATGCAGTGGCACTGTAGGTGCTGTGAAAACCTTCACTTTTCATCAAGTGCTATTCAGTTTTGCCAGGGGCACTATAAAGCTCTCAAATCTATATTGATTTTTTACATTGTATGTCACACTGGAACCAAAACTCCAATAAATTTAACACGTAAATTATAGTCAGGAGTAAATACATTTTAAGGTGGCAAGTTCACTTAAACACAGTTCTGTGCTCTGTTCCTCACTGATGTGCACACACTTGGCCAAGAGGCTCGACGCATTTCTCTGCGTTAACCAAATTTGGGAATACAGGCTTCAAAATTAAATAGCAGTTTGATCTCCTGGGGTACTTTGTTCTGCCAAAGCTGTTATCAGAAAATCTAGAAATTATGTGATTGTCACTTAACTCTTAACAAAACTTTGTTGACGTAGGAAGTAGCAAATGTCCACGTGGTCAATAAAGTAGGGAACAAATGAGAAGAATAAGAAGGATAATAATCAGACAAGGGAATGTAGCAGACCAATGGGTAACTATTAGTTGCACGTTGATCTGAAAAAGATGACACGCCAACACTTTACATGACAAGAAGTTATTTTTGTCATTGCTGTCCCATTTGCTTTCTAGTCCTTTGCGTAAAGGAAGCCAGAATGGGAACAGCACATTGGCTCCATTCACTGTGATGGGCTGGTGATGGGGCTTTTCATGCTCCAGTGAGAGCTCTAATGAAGATCATCAGTCCTCCTCTTTCCATCTCACTCATGCTTACACAAAATATCTTTGGTCTAGAACTCTTTGAATCATTTTTGAATACAGAATTTTTGCCTAATGTGTATGTCTCTATACGCACCCTTATGTTCCTAGATAGCCACACATGCACACAAACATGGAAACAGTAAATAAGAGGCATGTTCCATGTCTGCCATTTTAACAGTGTTGTTTTGAGAATAACTGTTCAAATTTATATGCTAGGGCAGGGGTCCTCAGCTGCTCGGCACTGAAATATTCTCAGAATTTCCAGAATCTGCACTAATACGCTAGAAAAATAATATATAAATCTTCCCTTTTAAAACTACTTTATAGTCTATAATTGAACTTTGATCTTTATGTTTAAGCTTTGTCATGATTTAATATTACCCTAAAATGAATTGCCAACCTTCAACTTGATATTGGCCTGTTCACTTCCTGATTTCTGAGCCTTTCTAGTCCAAGAGGAGGAAAAAAAAAAAGCTTCTGCGAACCAGTGATTTTAAAGATGTGGTGGTTGTGTTGGTAATAGACTGTCACAAAATACACTTTCAGTAGATGGTAAAAAAGCATGAGTAACAACCTAGCAGAAATGACACTGTGGGAAATGAGGAAAAGGCAGCTATGCAGCTGGTGAGAAATTAATCTAGGGTTTTTGGGGGTGGATATTTTTTTTCCCAAAAGCTAGACACTGAAGGAACTTTGCTGAATTTATTTCGTAAGTTAAGGCAAAAACCAAAACAGCATAAAAACTGGAATGGTTACAACTGTTTCAAGATGAAAATAAAAGCCACTCAATTGCTAGTGAAAGGAACTAGCTGTGATTTGGCTTGATAGCCTATGGAACAGGGCTCAGCATATGCTGGTAGTTGTGCAGATAGCAGCACAGAGATCACCAACCATTCTCTTTCCAGACAAGGGAAAATGTCTTTATTGTCTCATATCTCTCAATGGACCTTGGAGTAGTTCATTGTATTAGCTGTAATGCTCACGAGAAGTCCAAAAGAGCAGGTTAAGACCTACCTTTGGTACGTTCTATAATTCCTCTGGTTTATGCAGGAATTTAGCAAGTGATCTGGTGCCCATAATAACTTAAGGATTGTTAGGAGATGTTTCCTTTGACTTACAAGGACATTGGGTCACAAGTGCATAATTTATTTCATTCTTTGACCACTATGTGGACATTTGGAAGTAAGTTTCCCAAACCCTGTAGATGGCAAAACACTGAAAAAAAGTGATTTTTTTATCCTTTGACATGATGGTCAGAAATAATTCATAAAATTAAAAAATATCTCATGTTTGGAGACCTGTTTTGAGGAGTACAACAGAGTCGTTCTCTTTAAATTCAAATCAGTTCTTGGCCCCAGTAAAACACCATCATTCTCTTAAAAGAGACCACTGTCTGCAGTACTCTTTATTTTCCTTTTTTTTCTGAGAATGTGAGACAAATCTGGTAGTTTGTATGAAACTTAATAGTAACTGTTCACAAATGTAATTTTTTAAAAATTGATGACCACCACAGATCAACGATATATAGTAAATCTCCAAGTTAAAAGGACTGGCAAGATTCCCAGCTAGCATAAATCAGGAGAGCTCCATTGACAACCTTGCTGACTTCAGTCAGCTGAGGACCTGGCCCACTTATTGTAAAAGCGTGGTGGCATTATTTGGAGCCCAGTCTGGGATCAGCATCATTTTAATGTCTGACTTAATGTGTCTGACTATACAGATTGAGCAGCTAGAAGTCACCTTTCAGAATCTGGTCTTTTCCAATCATATCCCCTCCTTCTCCAAAAAAATTCACTGCTGTGGTGCCTACTGTTCTGTCCATCTCTCTACATTCCTCTTTTACTTTGCCTTTTCATTTCCTTTCTCCTTTTTCCTTCCCAACATTCAGATACAAAGAAAACAACTTAGATGTTGATACAAAGTTTTGGTAGTCCAAGACTTCAAATCCAGGTATATCAGAGTTCACTCTTCTCCTCAAAGGCACTGAATTACGTAGATACAATTCAGGTTTCTAGAAACTTGGCCATTACTCCATATCTTCCCCTCCCAAATCAGAATGTGAGCTTCTCCCCAAGAAACAGGAATATTAGTCATGCCCTTCCTTGGTTTTTTAATAAAAAACACTGAAGTATTAGTTCCTTCCAAGTGTGGCCACATCTTATATGTGCACACCAAAACCAGTTAAACAATGACATTCTCAGTGAGGATGTGGCTTTAGTGATTTTGTTTTGTTTCTTCTCCAGAAGTATTGTCTCCCATAAACTAGATTTCTGCAGCTCAGAATTAGTGGCTTTCCTGCAGCCTACAAGAGCTACTCAAAAAAAAAAAAAAAAAGTAGCTCTGTCAGGCTCAGGGAAAACTTGAAGCTCACCAGAAAGAGCAATTCATTGCAGCTGTAATCATCATTTTATATTACACAACTTGTGAATGTCCATTCCCTCCTCTTCTGCTGTCTCATTTTATATCCATGTGCAAAGCTGTCACACAGCCCCACCATCTTAAACAGAAAGTTTAATGTGCAGATAGCAGGGAGGTGTAATGTAAACCATACCACCAAACATATTATGAATATATTGCTCTTCTTAAAAATGCTTGTTGGTTTTTCATACTACAGTATTGACTAACTGTCTGTGTTTGATGTATGGTTTACCAGCCTGATGTAGACTTATGGTTAGAGCTTAACTTGTTAGTTCTGCTTTTGCAGCCAATTCAGAATAACTACAGATGCCCCAAGATATTAAAATTGACTGCTCAAATGGACTCAGTGTGGGAGTTTCATTGGTTTTAAATTGATAACAGCTGAAAGAGTGAATGATTAAAGCTGTATATGGGCATAGTATGCAGCTCCTTTGTACAAGCTCTTGTGAACAGAATCCGCTGTATGGGAATTGCCTTTGTTCTAATAAAAGATATTTCTGAACAATTGTTAGTTTAAATTTTTAAATGATGAAACAAGAGCGTTTCAGGAGCCTATAGAGGAAATAATTCCTGAGAAACTGGAATAACTCTGAGAAGATAAAGTGGATTTCTATTCAGAGGGGAGCATTTAAAGTTAAGTAGCATTCCATAAGGTGGTAATTGTGTCTATTTCCCAGGCATTTGAGTTAAATAAGCTGGATAGGAAACATAAACTGTCATAACAGGGGCTTAGAAGTGTTGTGTACATCTTTTTTGTTTTTCCAAAGTCATAAAGAAAAGAAGTTTTGAAGGGGCTTATCACAAATAAATCAAAGAAAGGCTTTTTGCTTCTTTTATCCCTTTGGGAGCAGTTATTTTTTGAAAAAAAATGTCCTGGATAATTTCCCCTTGAACTAGTTTAGAAATGTATATACACACACCTATAAAAGAGTAAGAGAATGATATTTTAATCTTAGTTACACATAAATCTAATTATAAAAGTTAGTAATTTGTCATTCTTATAATTCTGTTTTAAAATGCTGCACAAACAAAGCTTAACGGAGTTTTCCTCAGCTATTCCTGTGACCTCCAAGAGTGTAAATATGGCAGTGTAACTTCTGCCATTCCCATGTTTTTGTACAGAATCAGATCCAGGAAAAAAATCAATTGACTAGAGAGAGTCACGGAGTTTGTGGTTCAGGATTACCCAGAATTCAGAGTATTTGAATGACTCATGAGATCATGCACTTATAAATACTCATGGATTTCTAGAAGAGGGGGAAAAAAGATATCCAAAGCAGCTGTGTGTCGCGGTTGTACCATAGTCTCTTTTGATGCCCAGCAGCTATTAGGGCTGATTTGCTGCCCCTTTCATTCAAGACAAAAATCCTAATTACCTATTTTCTAAAGTAGAAGTGTTTTAAAGTTTAACTGCAGGATACAACATGTGACTAGATCCATAAATTGAAAGGTAAATAAAATGAGGTTAAACGCTTTGCTGAAGATACAGAATCTGCACCCAGAAAAGAAGCAATTGGCTAGGTGAGAACTGTGTGACAGTTTCCAGCCTTTTTAAA
>NW_008632953.1:27477-28178 GCF_000691845.1 Merops nubicus | reverse complement strand
AGGAATGCCAAGTATTCAGCATTCATACTGGGGATTGAAAGAGTAACTGGAAAAGAAATCCTGGAAGTTGCTTATAGAGTGGTTATAATAGAGAAGAAAAGATGCTGAACACTCAGGAATTAATTTTGTTTCAGTTCTTCATGTATTGCCACCTAAACACAGTGTAGCTTGTTGTCTGTTTTACTTCTGAAATTGTTTACCAGTGTCTCGGCCCACCAAATAAGATACATTTTTACTTCTTTTTAACATAATTTGCAGTGGAGACCATTCCATATTATGCAAAGAATTTAACAGGTCTTTGCTAAAATCTTAAAAAACAATTAAGATGTCAAAAGAGGAAGTGCTAGTACATTTTAATCATAAATCACCGTATATATAATTACCACTGAAGGCAGCTATAAATGTTTTATGAAGAAAATGTAACCAGACTGTGCTTTGTCAGAAACATAACCCCAAAACATGTAACAGGCTGCTTGCTAATGCTTAACGCCACACATGCACACAACCTTCTTCATGTAGCTCTGTGAACTCAGTCCTCCAGCCCTTCTGCAACCGAAACTCTGACTCAAATTCAGGCTTGGAGGTACTCTACCAGACTGCAGATCACATGCATTGGGAGGTGCTGGACTTAGCTTCCCTTCAAGAAGTCCAAATTCTTCCATTTCAAGAAGTCCAAACCATCCGATGCACCACATCTTGTT
>NW_008632953.1:0-27446 GCF_000691845.1 Merops nubicus | reverse complement strand
TCCCTACACTGGGGTTCTAGGATAGAAGAGGCAATTGAGTTGTTCTTGAACACTAATAATAAGCCATCACAGTGATTAATGATAGGAGAGACAAGTTCCCTGCAAAGCAGAAAAATAAACAAATGGAGGTTTGCCTCTTGGTGAGAGAAAGGTGTGCTGCATGGAGGAAGAAGCACTCAAACTGGTTATGGTGGAAGATGGTGGGATTGACCGTGGAGGAGATACCCAGTGCCATGGGTGCTGTAGAAGACAGCAGGAGCTCCTGCTGTTCTACAGGTGCTTGCTGGGTTTGCTGTGCAGGGCCCAGGCTTGTGCTAGCACCCTTCAGTTATCTATACAAAAATTTTCAAAGCCTCTATGCCAATTTCCAAAATATAGTGCTTTGTGGAAGTGCTCTGTGGAGACTGTCTCTTTGGATAAGTGATGATAGTACACTCCTATTGTTTGAGCATTTAACTGGCTCCTATTGAGTAGTTTCTCTCATCTGGTTGATTCATTTTGATTCTAGCTGACAAAGTCCCCGTTACTGATTGCTCTTTTCATAATTTCTCAAATGTATAGAGTAGAAATGAGGTGGAGGAAGATAATTAGTATTCTGAAGAGTTTAACCTGCTTATACAAATATATTTTAGGTTCAGCATTCAAAGTTGATCAAAACTTTAATATCACAAAACCTAAAAAGTAACATTATCTAGTGAAAAGATTATTAATCAGAGAAACAGCACAAATCACAAGTTAAACTTGTATAAGATTCAATCCTCACCAAAAGACAACTATTAACTTCTAATTTTTAAACAGATAACTTGATGATAAAAAACCCCTCTTGTAAAGGTGAGATGAAATTGTATGAACCTCTAAAGAAGCAAAATCATGAAGCTCTTGCACCCCTATAGTTCTTTATGGCAAGGGTGAAACTCCATATGCATGGAAGAAACAGGCTATCCAACAATATGAGTTTTGGGATTTGACTAGCAATTAATATCATATAAGATTTGGGTTTCAAAAAGATAAGGAGCTGTACCTCTGGAACAACCTACATTATTTTTATGGTAGGTCCAAGCAAGCTCCAGAGACCTCCGAGCCACAGAAAGGTCAAGGTGTAAATGGCATTTGAAACTTAAATCCAGGGGAAAGTATCCAAGTGGTACAGACAGCAGATGTTGGGATATCTGGTTCTGTGGCAGGAGCTAATCACCACTAGGACTCAAAAAGCATTTGTTTCCAACTATGTCTGTCCATCTTTGATAGCTGAGTTTCCAATGAATATGCAAAGTCAGAAAAGGAAAAATATCTTATATTAATAATATGTTTTAAAGTATATTCATCTTTTTTATTTTTTTTTCAAATGTAGATCAAATTTTTGGCTCCCATTTGCACTTGGTTTGTGAGCACGAGAAATCTACAGTTCCCCAATTTGTAAGACTGTGTATAAATGCTGTTGAAAAAAGAGGTGAGTACCTTAATATTTTAAACTATTTTTTTTTCTCTATTAATAATCAAAACTTTAACCTTCTAACTGGGCTCAAATTGCCAGGGTAGGCAGGCAGTTCAATTTATAATATAGTTATGAACTGAACTATATCACATTCTGTGTCTTCATTTTCTTTATGTGATAAGACACTAATAGAACCCATTCATGCTGATTACTCCTTATATGTTGTTTGACATGTTGTTGTTTTAGTCTTTCTCTGGGTAAGGAAATGCTAAATAGCTATAAAATGTCAGTAGCTTTCATTCTGAAGTCTCTGGTGAGTGCAATGCCAATACTTTTTCCTAAGTCCTGAATTGCATTCAACCAAAATAAATGTTATTCTAGTGTGACCATATTTTTTCTAATGTGTGCAGGTGTCTAATTTTTGCAGTCATTTTTAAAAGCCATAGTACTGTAAGAATATTGGAATGAGTATTTATCCTCATTAAAAGTTTTGATTATTAAGAAGGATTTTTGTGGTGTAATAAAGCTGTCCTTAACACCATTGCCTGCCTGCCTTTCTGCAGAGTGTATCTTCTCTCATTGAAGGTCATTTTCTTTGGAAGGTACATGCGGTAGATGCAGAATCTTAAAATGTATTGTATAAAAATGTGAGGCTTCATCACCATCTGTTACAAGTTTACAACTTGTTCCAGGGATCTGGGGAAACATATATCTTGCAAAAGACAGAAAATTTATTTTCAGAATAAGGCTGGGTGAACCCATTGTCACTGCCATATACTAGAGCCTCAGAACAAGAAAACCAAGGAAAAATAAAAAAGCTACTTAGACCGTTAACCACAAAGGAAAAAGCTATTTTAATTCCATCATTGTTACCTGGCTTTATAGTGAAAGGGGCAATAAAACTATCCTGGAGTTTCAAACTCTGGGAAATTCATGCTTTAATTATACAGCAAATCAAGCACTGGGATATAATTATTATTCCCAGAATGATTGGCAGGAAGTCAGAGACTAACAACCTGGAGCACGTTCGGTAGGGGGAGATAGTAGCATTGGTTTTTTTGGAGGAAGGGTGGAGGCTGGGGAAAGAAAGAGACAAAGAAAGGGGAGAAATGTGTGAAGTGACTATTAATAGAGGTGGAATTGTGAGGAGAAATTCAGAACCTGAAAAGGAAAGGCAGAGATTAGATTATAAAAATGCCACGCCATGCAGAACACGCCTGAATGACTGTTTGGTTGCCATCTCAGCACAGGTTCTCCCAGAGATGCACTAGATATTTTCTAGATGTTATGTGGAATCTGGCCACTCCTCCAGGAAAATTGAGGCCAGAGGTCTCTGCACTGCTGAACTGTAATAGAAAAGTCCAAGAAACCTAATTAAATCTTTAATGTCTGTGTGAGAAATGTTCACAGAAGAAAATGAAAGTATCACTGTTTCTTCAGAGGAATTCACCCTTTGGAGTGCTGCATTACTGTTCTTGTGTTTCCTTCAAACTTGCTGTGACTTAGAGAAGTCTACCCTTTTTACTTAGTCGAATATGTAAATAAAAGCTAATCATATGGCATGAGATAAAAATTTCATTTTATCACTGTATTTATGAGTTTATATTTGGTATACAGTTTTTTTTTCTACTATCATTTTTTTGGATTAAGACGCTTGCATTTACTCACATTCTATTTACTCAAAGTGTTGTTTTTACTAAGTTCTGGCATAAACTATCTCAGGACAGCAGTAATTTATGTGAAGCTAAGTCCAATGTTTATGCAAGCTTCTGATGACATTTTATACCGAGGTTGGTATTAGGAAGCAGTATGTGGAGGTGCCAAGTCTCCCGGCATGGCTGAGACTCAACAGATCTGAAGCCCTCCTCTTAATGGCCAGATATGCCTCCAGCCAAGATACTCAACTGCAGAGTCATGGGAAATACTTATGTACCAATTATGGGAAAGGCACATTTAATGAAAACTGTATGTTTACTTTCATAGTCTTAGTAAGATGGCCTAGATACTCGGTACAGCTGGCATATTGGCTGTTGGAGAAAAGCTTTTTTTTTTTTCCTATTTAGAAAATATATCATGTACATACTGTAACTGTACCAAAAATGTTACTTGCGTGCTTTGTTTAAGATAAAGGATTATTAAGAAAAAAAACCTTAGGAGGCTAACCCTAAATGCTGCTTGCAAAACTTTCATACTTTGCTGGACGGTTATGTTCTCATTTATCAGCTCATGGGTTTAATTAGTATTTGCCTATTGATTTTCTATTTGTTTTTCTGATTTTTAGAACATCATCTCTGTGCACAGAAAGAAAGTCTAGCAGTGATCTGAATAAACCATATTAATTAGTACATTTTCCTAGTAGATGAGGTCACATACAATAGCCAACTGTAGTAATATTCTCCCACAGATTAAAAATGTAGAGGGTATCCTTAACTGCTGGCAAGATTTGTTGCTTAGTTACACTATTTTAAAATTAATATCTACACTGAAATCAAATTATTTATTTTGAAATTATTTTGCTGCAACTTAGATCAGATTTTGGACATTTATCCCCTAGGCTACTGTTTGCTTATTCACCATTTCAGGACAGAGCTGTTTTATAAAGTTTGGTCTCAAAATTCTCACACCATAATGCATATTTAGCTATCTGACAAAGCTTCACTTGTTCAAGGGAGAATTCCCTTTTTTTTCTGCTGCTTTTGTTATTTGGAGCTACTGAAATAAGACTGGAAGGTCTTTCTACACTTATTCATCCATCTCACAGAGCTGGTAGCGGAGTTTAGTAGAGAGGGTCAATAAAAATCTGCCTGTTCCTGTAAACTTGCAAGGCAATTGTCACATTTAATTATTTTTTTTTAAGCACGCTCAGTTTTTTTCTTAATTCTTCCTCTATTATTTATTCATTCATAATTTTTGATGAACTTGTCCTGAGTGTTTAGCTGTGCAGTGGTTAGTACCTAGGCAAAGCGTGTTGCACGCTTCTTATCCAATGCAATATCCTAAATAAACTCTTGTGTCTATGATGTGACCTGGTGAGGATAAAAGAATAATTCTGAACCATGCAATGACCAGTGGCTACTCAAAGGCCTCTAATATTTCTTAATGTCCTTCTTTCTCAGGGACTTGGAGGGAATGTTTTCATGGATCAGTGTATTCCTTGGTTTTTCCATGTAGTTTTTGCTTTGCCATCAACACCTACCTTGGATACACCTCAGGCTTTTCAGGGGCTTTCTGTTGATCTGACTTTTTCAATTTGTAGTTCATGCTTATCCTTGTCCCCAGAGCACCTGAATAGGTACCCCCATCCCTGAGCTGAGCAGTGCAGCAAGGAAGGCCTGGGACAATCCTCCCAGCATACTATAGCTCACGAGCCCTGTGCTCCTGCCAAGGGTGGGACCCACTGCAAGATTTTTGGTGTTTCTAGGCCAGATATTATTTCCAGTTATTTTTTGAGTTGCCTATTTATTTTGTTATCCATGACCCTTTAAAAGTCCTGGCTGGTTTTTTGCCTGTTTTTTTTTTTTTTTAGATATGTGAAAGGCATGGGTAGAATGCATTAAAAAAGAAAAAGCCATCTGCATTGTACCTAAACAAAATGCCATCCAGCACTTCTCACAGTAATGTTTTATCGTGTGAAAAAATCTGATACTAAACATTTTTCCAGGGATGACCATTTGTCGGTGTGTCTAATGACAGAGTAAATGAACACCCTGCATGCTGAACCTATCGAGGGTATCCAGTGTAGTTGAGGTTTTGTAAAGAAATACAGTACTCATGCTCAAGGGAAATAGGATTTAACTTTCACCTCTCTTTTGAAACATCCTTCATTTTCTCCCTCCGTTCCCAAATCCAAGTTAGTGTCCTCAAATCAGCCTAAATGTCATGAAAAATGACACTGCAGGAGGATTACAGGTACCGTTCCCATTCTGAACTGGACATTGCAGACATTGTTTTCTGTTGCTTTTCTTGGAGCACGGGATGCTCTGACAGGAATGATACACAAAATTACATATTTGATTCAATGCCTAAAAGCCACCCTGGGATCCATAACCTTGCCTAAAGATTTAAGAAAGACCTTTAGTCCACTTCTGAGAAGGTTCTTAGCTCAGAAAACTTTATCTTTCAACTTTACTTCTTAGCAGCTGTTATGTTTTTTTGCTGTCGTTTGTTTGACAGGATCCAGTTATAGGTTCCGATGTCTGTTTAAAGAAACAGGGAGGTTGTTGGCTTTAAAATTCCCTTACTGCTTGTGTGTTCAACATTTTCCCAGGCTTTTCTACATAGTTTGCCAAGTAAAGGGACTGACCTTTTGTAGCAAACACTTTTTCATTTCTAAATGCTCACTTTGATTTTTGTCCCATTTTATGCTCATTCCAAACTGTTTACAACCCACTAAAAATGACTGTGAATTATATGTTTGTGTAATGGATTCCTTTTGTGGTTGGAGTGGAATGTTTACTTTGAACAATTAGTTATCTTTGGGCAGATTATAGTGACCTGAAAAAAGAATGGCTAAAATTATTATAGTACCTTAACTATTTCCTTTTGTTATCTTCTCTGGTTGTCCAATGTATTATTTACTGGGTTTCGTTCCTCTGAGCCCCAGTGAAAAAATCACATTAAAAAAGAGCTGTGACAAAAAGTCCCTGAGTGTAGGGCTCTTGGTCTGGGGGGGCTGATCTGCTGGGGTAGGACCAGGTCTGCCAGCAAGATTTCAGGAGTGACCATTAGCCATTTAGAGGCTGGGTGTCCAATTTTAAGAAGATGTAGTTTTGAAAGAAATTTTAAGGGCTAACTTTCTGAAAATCAGATTTTATGAAGGTGCCCAAAGCTTCACACCCCAAAGTACCTAAAATGAAGGCTCAGTTTAGCTTTAATATCCATAGCTGCAATTTGCATAATAACATTGAAGACATGCACACATACCAAGTCTCATACTGCAGAATATTCAGAGTGTTTAAGGGAAAAAATGTCTTTATGAGCAAAGATGAAGTACCTTATGGGATGTAGTAAAGATATACAGTCATGTCAATGAAGAGAAATGAAGATAAAAATGGTATTTTAAACTACCTCACCTCCCAAATGCCATGCTGCCCTGTGACAGAAGGTTGTGTCCCTTTCATCAGTTTTATCTCTTAATCTAGAAGCTAAAGTGCAGCTAAAAGCACTTTAAAACCTATTTATATTAAAAAAAAAAAAAAAAGAAAGAAAAAAGAAAGTGATATTTCATTACCTTCTAAATTATATACTGCTTAAAAGGTAGTCAGTATTCTGGTAGAAAGTTTACACAGAGGAGAGAGAGAAGAGGTCACTTATCTCAAGGAGTTAAGCAAAGAGGAAATGAGTTTTAAAAATATAAAGTATTGTGAATATATTTATATAGCTAGGAAAAAAAAATGAGTTTTTAAAAGAGTTTAATTCTATCTCACTTTCTAATGGAAGAAAAGTTTAAAAAAAAAAAAATTCCAGACACCTCCTAAAGCTGATGACTCCCCTGCTGGGGTCACTATCTTCGTGTAGTTAGCAGATTATAGGATTACTTGCTCCTCGAGGGTGCATTTAGCTTAAGCATTATTTTTATGCATTTGGTTCTCAAAAAGAATTCATTCCCATTCCTGAGGACCTGAAGAAGGCAGAAAGTACAGGGTAGTTTTGCCAGAGTATGCTCACCACCATCTTTGAGCTCCCATTAAATGTACAGTGTTGCTGGGCTACTTCCCAGCACGATTAGACCAAACCCATCGGCCGGTGGCATAAAGGATTTGTTCTGGCAAGGTTTCCTTGAGAAGAAGGGAAACCTCAGGAGACTGACCTATCCTGTGCAGTTTTATATTTCTGTCTGAGTGCAGGATTATTCTCCAATGGCACTTGGCCCCTGAACAACCACTGAAATCTATTTTGTTTGTGTTTTCTCTCTAGTGTATCTTTTAGCTTATTTCTATCCTCAGAGCACAGAATTGTTCATGCATAACAAGTTTGTTTCCTACGAGCTCATTCAATAATTTTCAGTACTTATTTTCCTTTGGAAAGGTATTTTCCCAACCTTTTTCTCCTTCTCCCAAGCTTACACATGCTTCCTTGCTTACTCTGATATAATTTTACATTCTGTTTCCAGTGGCTTTAGAATTCGGTACACTGAAAGTAGAGAGATCATATTGCTCCACCAAATGATCTGAGCTCCCAGTTCTGCTAATTTTGTACTGTTCATTCTTTCCCACTTTGGGATAATCTATTATGTTTGGATCCAGGCACGCACTAAAAGCTAATACTTCCATGAAGAATGTGCAATTTGTACTGTTTAGCTTGTGATGAGATTCCTGAAGTCTTTTATGATTCGATCTTATTCCAAGGAGGCTTCTGCTCCCAACTTTTATATGCACTGATTTTTTATTTATTTATTTATTTTTTTAACAAAAAAGGAAAAAACCCAAAATGATAGGGAAAAAAAATTACACACACACAAAAATATCCAGCAGTTCAGCAGATAATGCCTTTTTCCAGGGAATTCTAGTGGGCTGAAGAAAACTGTTTCTGAGGGCATTGAACTATGTTTACTTTAAAGTGGCCAACAAGCATAAACTTAAACGTGCAGAGGAGTACAACACAGAACAAGGTTCTGAGAAAAACCTTTGCAAGTTTGTGATTTAAAACGTTTGGGGCTTTAAAAAACAAAACAAAACAAAAATTCTTCTGAGTAGAAATGAAGAGTGATTGAATTCAGTGCAAAAATATTGGCAAGTTTCCTCAACTGTTTCTGTCTTCAGGCTCAGGCAATCCCACTATAGCCACCTTTCTTAGAGTAGGAGCCAGTTAATAGCGTTGTGCAAGGTCCAAGTCAGAATTGGCTCTGAAGGGTATTCACTCTGGGGCCTCTGTGTCTGCTAGAAAGCCACATTCTGAGTTAGAAAAAATATCAAGAAGTGTCAACAGGAAACATCATGGAAGGGCATACAAGACAAATTGGAGAAAAGGAGACAACAGCAGGGAAAGAAAAAAAAAGAATAAAAGCCTTGCAATGACAATGCACAAAAGAGAGAATAAATATATATTTTTAAAAATTGAAAGCAGAGACTGTAAGCTGTTTAGAAGAAGAAATAGCCATAAAAAAGGCAGAGATTTGACTCAGTTGCCATCTCTGTCATAGTTACCTGATACCTGTTTCATTGATTAATCTGTTCCAGGGAAATGGATCCACTTCTATGAGGAAAAAAAAAAAAAGGGGGGGATTTGTATTTTAAGCCTTGCCAGTAACAACAAGCAGACACTCAGTGTGCACCAGAGTAACATTTACAATGCCTGGGCCAAATTCATGCCTTGTGTAATTTTATTGCTTTTACTGGAATTACACCAGAGATGAGTTTGGCCTTTTGCCTTTTTCTAGCATTGTATAATATATCTATTAGTGAACATGTAGAAGGAAACGGGGCATTTTGTCTTCAAAATTTTCCATAGAATCTTTTTCGATAGGCTTAATAAATAAAATAAACCACTTAACCTATGAGATACAAAAGAATCAAAGAACGTTTTCTCGATATTGAAATAATGTTAATATACTTTGTAAATCAAGTAGTTGACATTTGTACATGCCGAAATAAAAAGTCTCGAGAAATTTAAAGCCAGCTGACTCTCTTTGTTGCTTACTCTGTGCCAAAGAGAAAATGAAGGTCCTGACATACCCCCTGGTCAGAGTCAGATCCAGAGAAGCTCACGCATGAGGGTATCCACCTCCTAGCCATGAAAAAGATAAAAAGATAGACACAAAAATCCTCTCTTTTCCTCCTGAATAAACCGAGGACATGAGGGACTATGCCCTAGCACAGTACACATGCCATCACAGACAAGGAGCTGGCAGTATTTCCACTACAAACCCCATTTAGTCAGACTTTACGGTTCAGCCATTAATAGAACACTTTGGGCTAACACTTGACAAAATGAGTCTTGGCCTAGAGGAGATGTTCACACACACACACACACAAAAAAAAAAGTTAAGTCCATTAAGTTCCTTTAGGGAGGGAAAAAAAAAAGAGATAGTTGTAGTTTCAGACTCGTTCAGACTTCTTTAAGCAACGTCCTTGTTGCTTAGAAATAAACTTTCAAAAATACAATTATGAAGGCATAATTCCATACTGTAGACTAATTGTTTTCCTGTGGGGGAAAAAAAAAAAAATGCTAAAAGTACACTATTTTTTCCAAACAATTTTTACAGCAATAAAACACATTAAAAAAAGTTTTGCTGTCTGTATGCAACGCTATGGGGTCAGTCTGAAAAACCCTGTCTCCTTTTCCCTGCCTGCAATTCAAGAGAGCAAATAACTGCAGTTGTATTTTATTACTTCAATTATTTGCTGTAGCAGCTTGTGTTACATCAATGTTTTAACCATATAATACAGCAGTCTAATGGGATTGATACCTAAGTGAGAGAAATTGTACCAACAAAAAGCTTCAGGAGCAAGGCAGAGGGCAAAGTAGGAGGGCAGCTTAAAAAGGAGGCTTTATGTTAAGGCTTTCACTTCTTTAAGAGAAGATTTTTTAGCTTGTTTTACTCCCCTGAATTGATGAAACTGATATTGTTAGCAATCTAGTAACTGAATGGTCCCTAAATTGGCTACTGCATGATAAACCCTGAAGGAATTAACAAGTCTTTTAAAGATCTCCAGTTGTATATTGGCTTAGCAGATTGTTTTATTACCATCAGGATCATCGTGGATCATGGATGTAATTATATAGCAAACCAACTGCTTTTTGTCTTCACTCAGACAAACAATGCTCCCTGGTTTGGGAGGAATGATATATATGTAAATGAAAGCAAAATGTGGCCATTTCGTTTCATAACACAAGAGAAACATATCACTTGGATCCTGAGCAGCTCCAGCCAGCCTGACCCATCTCCCTTGCCATAATTCCTTCATGCACCTTATTTTTTTCATGTCAGAGATGATGCACTTCAAATAATTGAAATTCTTGTGAAACAGATATTGCTATTAGAAACTGCTTTCTCATATTCATTCTACTTTGCAATGGAAATAGGTTATTTCTTTCTATGATTCTTGCTTTATTGATATCAGCCTCTGTCCACTAAAACAGATGGAGACTTCTCTTTAAGGACCTGAATAGATCTATTTTGTGATCTGTGGTTGTTCCTTGCAGTTAAGGAAATGTTTCGGTGTTTTGTTGGATCGGGACCTTAAGCTTTATATGTATGGATAGGAAATGTAAATATCCAGATTTTCTCTCAGCATTTAAAAACAAAGAACAAGAAATTGTTCAGTTGCCCAGATTATGGACCTTTTACAGGTAATACTGAGGATCTTCATATCACCACAAACCCCTCCAAACCACGGTCTTCTCTGAGATATCTTCACTCAGGAAATAAGAAAGTCCTCAAAAGACAGAAAGAAGCTGTTCTATGCCTCTTCCCCTCATCTTCCCAGGAAATTTTTCCCCTGATATTTCAAACCATATGTTTAGCTTTGTCAGTCCTGAGCTGACATAGTGTTACGTGACATAACACACCAAAGTAGCTGCCACCAAATGGCTTTCCTGTGCCAGCAGTAACCACACAATGGTGTTAGAGGTACCACAACTTTTTGTTTACTTAAAAATGAAATAATTTTGATGAGTGTATGGTATCAGTTAGGAAGTGTTGAGTTCTTTATGGTGATACTGCTCATGTTGACTTAAATGGAAAACGGATCAGCTCAGAAATCTTTAATAAGAAAAGTTTCCTAGTGTACTTGCAGTGATGCCCTGTGGAGCCACTAGAACTAAAAATCTGTCAGCATACTTGGTAGAAACTTTGTTTCATGGTTCTCTAACTCATATGATTGAGATTAAAGTGAACAAAATCTTGGCACATAGTTTGGCAGTTGAGAAGCATTCCGCTGTTTGTGTGTAGATGTGTGTGTGTGAGACAGAGAGACAAAGAGAGGGGGAAATTTAGCAGCCACTCATTTGGTGTTAAATTATCAGGTGTTACATATTTTTAATAAACCTTAGCAGAAAGATAAGATACATCCTTGTCTAATGAAAACTGCTTTCACTCAGCCTATAAACTTAACTTAGCTGAGCATCTACTGAACCACTGAGAACAAAAGCATTCAAATTCTACAGGCCAGCTAAACGTTAAGCTGGACTTGAATCCCAACAGGAAGGTGGAAGCTGCTGGAAGGGGGCTCGTTAGACAATTAAATTTTCTCACTTTACCACTAAAACAGATGAGCTCGCAAACTGCTTTATATGGTGCCCTGCTCCGTGGCCTTCAGGACCATCCTCTCAGCAGTGGCTGCTCTCTGGTCATAACTAGCACTGACCCAGTGGCAGAGGTTTTTTTGCACAGGAGCACTTCTGCCATCGCTGAGCAAAGACACCATCCTTTTAGATACTTCACAGTCATGATATGTTGATCTTTGAAAAGTATCTGAATTTGCACACTCAAAATTGCTCACAATGGTTTCTTTTATTATCTCTGTTTCAGTTGCATTTTTGTGTTCTGATATGTCAGACATTAAAATCACAAAGAGCACTGCTCACAGTAAGAGTTTGTCTTAGAAACCTTGCAACTGTCTTGGATGTCTCTATAGTAAATGTCATTAATAAATACTGGAATTTTCACCAAAGAAGGAAATTAGACATGGAAAAGGCTGTATGCCAACTTAGCCTTTCCAAGCCTTCAGAAATACCAGAGGGTCTGTGTGAACCCTAGTAAAAGGGACGAGATTGAATTTCTACCTTCCTTACATCATTCCATGTCACAGTCAGCATTAAGATACAAAGACAACGATTCAAATCAAGATTCTTCCCTTAGCTTCAAATTTTAAAATCATTATCTCGCATGAAAATATTAAATGATACTCATATTTATGCATTTACTTCACCCAACATTCAGCTAACAGATAGCCAGTGCACTTTGTTGCCAGCAGCTAGGTTTATTCTTATCACAAGTCAGTATTTTCCTGTATTTCCTGCATGTCACAGTTATGTTTCACTTATATTATTTGTATTTCATTGGGATTTTTTTTTTTTTTTGCATATATCAAAGTAAAAAGCAATTTGTTCCATTTCAGACTATACTTGCACAACCTTTCTTCAGGAGCTCCTGGGCAATTCATACTCAAGTTTTGTGCTATTTTGATGTAGCATGCCATGGTATGCATGTCAAACCATAAAATGAAAACTATGGAGCACCTCCTGTCAAACTAATCAAGTATGCATCAGTCTCATAAGTTTTGGAGCTTATCACTCTGACTTGTAGCCCAGTTTAGGATTTTTATCTAGGTATCTTGACTAAGTTTTTCACTGAACGTTAGTTCAGTAATGGTTCTGATTTTGTGTAAATTAAATGGAGGCATAAAAAAACCTTTTATGTTACCTGAACCTGTTTGGGCATAGTAAATGTAGTGGGAATAACAGGGAAAATAATATATATAACTGCAGAGTCATGCAGCCAAGATGGCAAAAAAAAAGTGGAATAATACCTAAACATGATAGGTTTATGTTATATTAAAATTAGTGCCTCTGGATTTTAATATAATACTGCTTAATATCATGTGTTTCCATACAATACTGCTAAATATCACTGTTTATTTACACTAAATATTTGCCAAAACAAGAAAATTTTGTTCACCTATTAGACTAAAGGTTTATCACACAAAAGGTGTTCAAGCATTCAGTGGAATCCCATGAATTTAATCGTTATTGTGTCTTTAAATGAGTGCAGTGTACGCTAGGAAAGATATTATTGAAGTAAAAGTTAGCTACGTATATACATCTACACATACTTTATATGTGAGACAGATTTGCAATGCTAAGAATTCAGTAAGTTGGTGTTAGATAGCCATATGTACACTTATCTTCCAAGAGAGCCTCTGAATTTTCCACACAGGCATGGACTGTAACACCCCAAGGTGTCTGATAGTGTGCCTTAGACTACAGAATCTAATTTTTAAATGTTTTCTCCCACTTAAAGATAAAAAGCAAATGCAAAGAGAGATGCCTACAATATGATACCAACAAGCAAAGGCTGCTACCAGCTTCACATGAGAGCCTGAACTCCATTTTTAAAGCAGGGTTCTGCATATTCCTTCTGTTAGAAATCCAGAACGGAGCTGGTTGAATTTCTAACTGTAAGAAACAGACCCAGCCTCCTGTGTTATGCAATGAAACAAGTGCTGTCAAGTGCCTTTCTGATATTCCTTTAACTGTTGTTCACTCTGCATCCACATCCACTCCCCAGCAAGGCACAACGTCTGTAGGAAGTGCCCACAGATGGTCAGATAGGACTCTTGAAGACACGATAGGTAACCTTGAAACATCTGAGCTTGAACAGAGCATAGCTTCACGCTGTCAAGTAAAAAAATTGATGTGTTATAGAGAAAAATATTGGGCCTATCTGGACTCCTCAACTCTCCCTAAAAACCCAAGGGATAATGGAAGAAGCAGTCTTGTGACTTTCAATTTCCATCCTAAATATCCCTGGTCCATTCTAAAATTCCTATCCCAGTTGCTATCATTTAAAAAAAAAAAAAAAATCTCTTTGCCAAGCAAAGGCACCACAGTCCAGAAAATGCAAACTCCTTACCCATTTTGGCTGAAGATTATGTATGCCCAAATGTACAGCTCTCCTGCTTCCAGCTGTTAAAAGTCCAATAGCAGCAGTACTAATCAGGATGGGGAGGTGACATTACTGAGGTCTAATTTAATCTCTCACTATTGTGAAAGACAGAAAAATATTTGTCCCTACTGTGCACTAAATTCTCTTTAAAATCATCATTGGGAGTAAGGGATGTTTGGAGAATTGTATCCCCCTTAGCTTTAAACCACAGTCTCTACTGATGTCAGTGGACCTGACTGAAAGTCCTATATAGTCCTAAGAAGAGAGTTAGACCCCCCAAAGTGCAATTTCCCCAAGTGTTCTGATCTTTCTCAAAAAACACAGGCATGATGTTGGTGATGATGGATCCCCAAATGAAGCACAGTTTAACCAAAGTGGGAGGATTTAGCAAAATGCATAAATTTCTTGTATGCTACTGTCTGTAACAGGCAGATCTTCAGCCAGTTTAGTGAGCATAAGTTACAGCTGGCTTTTCCTGGAATAGTTTATGCTCTTGACCCTCCTCAGTTGTATAGCCAATAGGGAGTTGTCAGGCTACATGTGTTTTTAAACTTCTTTCAGCTAAATCAGAAATCCAAAAGCAAAATACAGCTCTCAGCAGTATCATGTGGAGTTGTGACACTCCCTGGAGGGCTCAGGGTCCATAAACCAATGAATGGATTACAATGAGGCATAAATGTAGTATTTTCATCCATGACAGATATAATCTTGAGCCTGTATTTTTCATGTTACTTAACTCTTTCAGAACATAATGTGTGACAGAAAATGTCTTGTAATGCACAGGGCAGTAAATATCAGTCAAGTATGCTTTATTGCTGAGCTCTACATGTTTCCAGAAGTTAACAGGCACAGCTGGGATGTAAGAAATGGCAATGTTGTATATATTTCTTGAACATACAAAATACCTTGGCTCTTGTCTCCCCCATCCTCTACATTACATCCCCAGCTGTTCTGATCGTGTCACACAGTGGATGAGTTTTTCCATCGTCAGCTTCTCCTAAAACGATAACCTTTATTCAGGCTTTCATCCTCCCGGAAATAAACTGCATTATCCACATTGTCATCACATTCAAATTAGACTATCACAGCCTATGTTGCATGGCACTGAATAATAGAAAATATAACTGGTGGAAGGTGTTAAACCACCTGTTGGTAGCTGTACCTAGCAGGAAAGTTGGCGCTGGTATTTAACACCTATTGATTTTCCTACCTAGGACTCAATCTCTCTACCTGAAATTTGGTTCTGTCAGTCCCCACAGTGACATAGGACCCCAACACCAGCCAGGTAGGAACTGGAAGGTGTACAACTTTGGGGATACGAAGCTGATTGTATTCCAAGAGAGTTTCTAGTGATAGGTCATTCAGCTTTGGAAGATTCTTAATACTCCTGAAAGACCTTTTGGTCAAGCAGAAAAAAAATATATATACTTGATATCAATATATACTTGATAAAGTAGCAGAGAAGCATAGAAATCCTATTTTATTTCAAATAAATTAAGCATTGGTCAGAATGGACCTTCTAACCCATAAGTCAGAAGCAGCAACTGCATCAAATGAGAGCAAACAGGAGTGGTGAAGGGGGTGTTAAAAGAGAAAACAAACAAGCAGACAAAAAAGAAATAAACATTCACAAAATTAAATGCTAATGTGCTACACAGAGAGAATGGCTATTTCCAGACGTTTGGTAATTTCAGATATTATATTGTGTTGCATAAAATAAGACATTGTTATTTCCCTTTAAACTGCCATCCCACTTAAAGCAGCGAGCTGTGGTGTGTACTTAAGGTCTCTATTTGCTAGGGATTTTTCCCCTTTAGCATAAACCTCGTCAATTTAAAAAGTGAACAAAGATGAATCAGGTGGTAAATGTATTCATGTAATCATTTTCATTAATAAGCCGTTATAAATAATAGAGGGCTGGTTTTAAGTGTATAATTCTCCGTAGCACAATTGAGATTTTTCCACATCTTCAGCAGTAGGAAGTTAATTAGAATCACCTGCATTTTCTTGGGCGGACACCAAATGGATGGCAAACAAAAACAGATTAAAATAGCTGTAGCTCATGGCATACAGATGACAAGATTCACAAAGAGGACAATCAGGCAATGAAAACCTCCTCTTTTTCAAGCATTTTTAAAGGAAATTCAGCTCTTGTGAGTCGCTGCAAAAAGACGTTTGTAAGTGTTTCGCTGAAAGACTAGAATGGCTTTGTTTCTGATCCCATGATGAGTGAAAGAAATGTTTAAGAAAGATCACTTTACAGAGAGATTCAGACTGAAATGTGATGACTGTGATTCAAGCCAAGCCAAAAATTACAGCTCAGAATTAAAGGGGATGGACGTGGCTTGGGAATCCATTTTCCCACATTCCTGAATCTCAATCATCCCAGCCAATGTTTAAAAGAAAATACAGTGGAAAGCAATGAGGTCACTTGGTTTAGCTGCAAGAAGTGGGACTATCAGAATGGCAAAAGTATATATTGGAGGTAGCAGCAAAATGACAGTGAACACGCTGCATGTTCGATGCTTTCATTCAAAACAAACAGCTTCAAAGCTTCGTTTTGGTTCTTGTTACAGGGAGCCTTCTGAGTAAGTCTTCTTGTTCCTGGGGCTTTTAAAATCATAAACTTCTTGAATGTCAAAGACACTGCAACACAATAGAGGAGAAGATGAAGACACAGTGAGCTTGATTTAGGCATTAAACAGCAGCCCTGCGTAGTAGTGAACTGTGTGTTAGGCTAAATTGCACTTGCTTTGTACTGTCACTACCCTTATTTATTTGTATATAAATATCTAAGTGGAAATTCTACCATCAAGTGATATGAAACAGTATAAAGGATATCATCCATCATATTCACTTGTTACTGATTCTCAGTATGTAATGCTTATATTCAGTGTTGTAATTGCTTCCATTAAACAGTTTCTACAGGGTCTTGAAGACAATAAGATCTTAGTCAAGCTTTTCTCCTTTCATTGCATCTTGAAGTTATTACTGCAAGAAAAAATGAGATTCTCTTTTTATGTAGGAATGCCCCTCATCTTCTTGATATTATTGCAGTCAAACAGAATTATTTCATGTTAGCTAATTTCCTAAAGAGATTCACCAACCTTCATGTCAGACACCTCCTATAGAGTCATTTCTTAGCTTGTTAAGAACTAGTACAATTTCTCTTCTTTTCTCCCCTCCTGTCTCTGCCTTTGATAAATTGTGATGCAATGTTGGATTTCTAACAATAGCATCAAGAAAATCTTGTTTGTGCTACCTTGAATTCAGGCTCATCTGTCACAGGTCCTGTAGCTGGGAAGTGCTGGTCATTGAGCCTAGTACCTGCCAATCATGTGAAAAGTCATGATGGAGAGGACATCATTATGGACATTCTCTCTTTAATAGGAAGCAATGAGGAATATATTTTATATTTAACTTTATTTGTTTTGATATCAGGTACAGTACTCTACTGGAGACCTATCTGTAGCATGTGAAGAGGTACAATCTCTTCCCTGCTTCTGTTTGATACTCCTCTTTCCACAATTCAAGGGATCACATTAGTCCTCTTTGCTATGTAGCACTGAACTGAGAGATCATGTTCAGCTGGTTATCCAAAATAACCTTTGAGTCCCTCGTAACCTACCTCTAGAGTGTTCCTCCATAGGAAAACTTATTTTACCAGTCTGACCATTTAAGGTGGCAATTCAGACCTTTTGTAACTTTACCTGTCCTCATCATTATTTAAGGCCTTCCTGATCTTTGTGTTTTCTTATTTTGCCAACAGAGAATTATTTTTTTCTCATTGTCCACATCTCTGATAAAGGTATTAGATGGCATTGAACTGAAAGCTCCACTCTTGAGAGCTCTGTCAGTTCTAACCTTGTTAACTGATATCTCCCATTAACTACCCCATTTTGAGGTCTGTCACTGAGCCAGTTTTTAATCCATGTAATATATGCCCTGTTAATTCCATAAAATGCAAGTGCTTTAATCAAAATGTCATGTGGTACTAACTCAAAAGCCTGATGGAAATCCAAACATACTATTTCAACACCATTGCCTTTATCAACCAGACCTGTCAAAAATCCAATCCTATCAAAAAGTGCAACAAGTTTGCTAGACAGGGCCCTGATTTCCATGCGACCATGCTGGTTGGGATTAATTATATTTTGCTATGAATTATTTGTTCATAGAGTCATGAATTAATTATTTAAGTAGACTGTCTGGGACTGAGGTCAGCCTAGCCAGTCTCCAAGCACATCGCTCATGCTGCTTTTACCGTATCAGAATAGCTCTGGCCACTGTTTCCAGCCTTAGTCATCTCCAAATATTGCTCTATATTTTATTTACAAATGAGAGACACATCTATATCATGAGCACTGATTAGTTAAAGCTGACTTTTTTACAACAGGGATTATTTCTTTGTCCTTCATGTTGACAGTCCCATATTCTTGTCTATCTGGTATAACTAACACAACATTTGTATGTCACCCACTTCCATGGTAGCTGCTCTCTGGACTAGGGATGGGACCTGTTTTCATGTCAGATGTTAGCTGGGATGTTTTCAGCCTCACGAATGCCATTCTCTGATGGGAGGAGTACAAGAAGTGGGTAATTCTGGTGATCAAGAGAAGTTCTTTCCAGCAGAGCAGAATAAATCCTGGTGTCAACCTCCAACCTTACTCCAGGAGCTTTAGAGAATGTCTATCACCACCCAACGTCACACCAAAATGAAGGACAGAGGTGTCAACAACACTAAAAACCATGTTGAGTGCAGACAGTCTTATGTTCAAAAGGAGCTGGTGCTCACTTCAACCCAAGCTGATCAAGCTGTATAGCAGGCTTGCTGGTTCAAGTATCTTCAGCTCACACCACTTCTGCACCACATTTCATTTTACATCCATGTGTCCCTTGTTTGCTCTTAACACCCCTATATATTTTTTCTCTGTTGTATATCTCAAATTTGTTTGATTGGTCACATCATTGTCACTTCTGTTTCCATGAAATCAGGGAAAACCATTTTTTTTTTGCTTCCACGTTCACCTGGAACTCTGGGTACCTTTTGTAACTCGAGGCAGATACAATACTTTTAACTGCAGATTTTAATGTGCTAGGGTTGTTCTTAGCTACTCTTCACAGTTTTCCTTCTGCTGCAGTACAAATATTGATCTTTTTGTGAAACTATTTTTGTTGCATATTGTTTTGTGATGTTTTTCTCATCTGACACATCTTGCCATTGGAGTATTTGCTGCACTCACCTATTTCTGCTTCTTTAAATGACTTCATGCTTCACTTTTGTGCCCTTTGTAAACTTTTAAAAAAGTGTTTATATATCAGATATTTATGGAAAGATGCATATGAAAACAGGAGGAAAGAATTATAGTTTTAGGGAGAACATACCCTGATAATGACCTCTTAAATATTTGTAAAGATAGCCCTGGGCATCTGAGCCCACAAAATAGTTTATAATACAACAGCTTGATTACATAATGATACTTTAGTTTTAAAACGTATGATCTTTCTGTTTATGGGAAGGCATAATAGGCTCCTTTGAAATACAATATTTTTGCCCTGAACATAACTGATTTTAAATGAAAGGACTAACTAAAGAATGCCTTTCTTCAAGTTTGTACTTCACTTTGTTGTTGAATCCAGCATGATGGTTTCTTTTACAAAACTCCTACCAGGCCTGGGGACCACACCTATTTCAGGATGCATTAATTGGGAAAGTTTCGTGGGTTTCTATGCAGGAAGTTACCTAGTACCGTTTAAAATGGTGTGTTTCAAATTCTAAATCTTGTTAAAAAGCAGAAAGAGAAATTTCTATATACCACAGTACCCCTTTCCCCCTCACACAGAGAATTTCTTTTCAGTTTGAAGATATTGTCAAATATAGATTATGCTTAGGCAGAACTTGATGTGATTTGGGAGAGGGATTTGTTCTATGCCACAGAAAAGAATTAATGACAACGTTTCATTCAAGGCAATTCATAAAACATCAGGACTATCTCAACCAATATCAAAGCCTAATATTTTAAAATGTGTGTTTGGATAAATACATCACCCAATCTAATTTTTTGCTGTGTCTTTACTATTTCTCTGCACTACCTTGCTCCAGCCAAAACTGCTGTTGGAGCTGACACTGACCTTCATTCATGCTTCTTTCTGTTTTGGCTAGAAGCAGAAGGACAGGAAATGTTCTTAAATAAGTGTTCTTCTAACATCTTCTGTACAGTTATACAGAGTGAATATAACATTCATTAATGTTCATGAATCTCAGCCAAGACTGAGTCCAGTTGCCTTTTAACTTGCTCAAGACTACTTGTATAATCTTTTGAATGAAAATAGTTTAAGTTCTTGACTAAGTCCTTTTTCTACATTTCTTATACCATTTACAAAAGTTTAGGAGGGAAATATTGAAGTTATTATGCTTTTGGCTATCATTTCTAATTGTGGGTCCATTCTGTTCTCATTTTCCTCATTACTACAGACAGAAACAGAGTTAGAGATTGAGGTATAAAGCAAATAGAATACTTGTTCTCCTCTAGGGCAAAGTCGTGATTCTCCCCTGATAAACCCTGCTCCAAAATACAGGAAGGTCACCCTATAGTGAACAACAGTTGGATTTTATTGCAATGCTTTATTATTTTTTCTAAAATGTTCTCTTCCACTATACTTAAATGCCAGCACCAGATAGGAAACTCTGCAAGGCTTTTGCTTCATCTTGTTCCCTAAGTATTTATAGCCTGCTGTGAAGAAACACTGACAGCAGTGCAGTGATGTTTTTATTCTTGATAGAGGTGCCCTTAAAAGTGAATTTATTTGAAAATTGTTCATAGAATCTGGATATTAGAAATATAAGGACATATTCCTCTTTCTCTGTCTTTCTTTCTGTCTTTTGTGCCTAATTGGATTTCCAAAATAACTTGTTAACAATCCAGCTAAGATAATGTGGTCATGAAAAGGATGTCCAAATCCACCAATTTGCATTGGTTTGGTTTGGCTTAACTTTCAAAGTTCTTGGAGCAGAAAGTTGATGGCACGTGAACACTATAATTGGCTTGATATTCTTGGAATTACTTTTTTTAAAAAATTTTTTTTCTCTCTGCCATATTGTATAGTGTCCAAATGAATTGCTAATCAGGCCTCATTTCTGGATCAAAGTAAATTTATGACAATAATGGTGCACTGGTATATTCCAGATCATTGTAAAAGTGGTAATATCCACCAATTTACAACATAGTTTGTCATTTTCACTTAATCTGGGTAATTTATGCAGGTTCCAAATTGATACTATTCATGTGAGACATAACTACGTCATCCAAAGTGCCACATACTGCTTCACTTCCACATATCCAAAAAGGTTCAGAACTCAAGATTAGAGCCAAACAAAGTTAACATTCTGGTTTGGGGCTGGCTTGTTTGTTTATTGTTTTATTTTTCCTCTTTACTTTCTGGCTTAGACTTCAATTTACAAGATGCAATTCTTAATCCCTTACTACAAGAGAACCACATTCTTATACTGGGAATTACTCTTGCTCTGTCACTCTCCCCTTACTAAAACAGAATGAGGCTCTTCAGATTTAGGATAGAATTGCACTACTCAAACATTTTAGTAATTTCCATTTGTTCATATGTTATATATCCAGTAGATGGATAACTTCCAAGTGTTCTTGATTACCAAATCCTTTTTGATTTCTCCTAAATAAACTTTTTCTTTATCCCTCTGTAACCAAAAGGGATCTTCCTGAGATGAGTCATCACTCTCAGTATTATATTGCAGGACACCCACAGGTGCAGGGTAGAAAATTGCCTAATAAAAGACATAGATAACTAATGTATAATACAGAATTATTATTAATTTTTAAAATAGATTATTTAATGTAAACCAGATCAGGTTGTTCCTAGTAAGTTAGACATAAAATAAGAACTGTAGTTTGTAGAGGGAAAAAACAAACAGGCAAAAAAACGAAAGACGTAATTTGGTTTCAGTCTGCATCAAAAGGAAAAATAAATCTTTCAAACTGTTTCAGGATAGCAAGGAATAGTTCTAAGCAGTTCAGTCCACTGGCAGTGGCACTCATCTGCCAAGGCATGACACAAGTATCTTTGAAATAAGATGAACCTCAGCTCCTTCCCATTTAACTGTTATTGCAACTGGACTGCTGGGCTTTTGGATTTGTTTTCACACTTCTTTATCGTGTCAGGCTTTTTTCCTTTTTTCTCAAAAAAAAAAAAATATTCTCCCTGGATACCCTGTCAGGAAATATTTCCTGAAAATTTTTGGTTTTGACGAATTAGCGTTTTCCAAGAGAATGGCTTTCTCTGAAATTGCTTGCCAAAAGCTAATTAAAACTTGTGTTCCAAATGATGAGTAGCCTTAAAAAAACCCCTGTTTTGTGTAGATTCTCTTAGCTTCTTATGTACTTGCAGGTTTTAAACATGAAATGACAATGTACAGTTTAGTGTTTTCCATTTTTAAGCATGCAGATTCAGTCCTCGTTACACAATAGCTGATTCTCCCGGGAAAGGAGAGCAGTTCCCATGTGCTTTGAAATGCTACAGCTATGCAACTGGGGCTGGAAGTGCTATTTTAAACAGTCATATCAGCAGAGCTTGCTGTAGGAGATAATATGTCACAAAAGGGAGTATGACATCTAGTTTCACCTAGAAGATAAACCTTGAGTAGATATGCAGGGAGAAACAAGACTGTCAGGTTGTCCTTGAAAAGAATGGCCTATATTAATGAAGAAATGTACTCCAGGGCATATGCTATTTGGGATATTTAATTTCATCTTCAAACTTGTCTGATCTGCTATGAAGAATATAGTTGAGAAATGGTAGTTGTGTGTAGGCTCGTGCACGTCATGATTTCAGAGTGGACATCTCACCACTTTATTTTCAGAAAGGCCATAGCCTCAGAAATTCATGTCTGAAAAACCCAGACCCCAGACTGAGAAGTTTCCCTGGCACCATTAATATAAACACCCCACGTTTAAGCAGGGCTAGTACAACACCACACATATCCCAAACAGCCCTTTTCTAGGAGCACCAGAGCTAATTCACCCGTGACACTCAAATTCCCTTGCCAAACCATATTCTGCTGACAGAATTACAAGATAATTACAGTTAGGTGTTTTGTATTCACTTAAGTTAATCTACCACTTTTATTTCTCATTGTTGTTTTAATCAGGCAGGAGGCACTTCACTGCTTGTCAGGTGGATTATTTTTCAGTCGCTCTCTATGCTGCTCTTCTTCATACTTGTTAGGGTGCTTCTGGCTTCCTGACAGACTTACAAAGAAAAATACTCCTATGATCTAAAATGAAATATGTGTTTCTCTTTCAGGTCTAGATGTTGATGGAATATACAGAGTTAGCGGCAATCTGGCAACAATACAGAAGTTACGATTTGTTGTCAATCAGGGTAAGTGATTCCTCCACCCCAGTAATGTTTTGTTTAGTACTTAACTGTCTCAGATGACAGTATTTCAGAATCTGCTATACATTAGTGGCATAGAATGATGAGCTGTGTTTTGGAAAAGAGAGAAAAAAGAAGGTAGAAGGATATTGCACAGAGGGGAATGTCTGCTAGGAGAGAGGAAAAACAGCAGAGTAAGCAGAGGAAAATAGTAGTTAAAGAGAAAATGAGAAACAAACAAATAAAATGAGAAACAAAAAAAAAGAAAGAAAAAAGAAAAAAAAAAGAGGAAATAGATACATGAAGTCAGGTGGCAAAAACCAAAGCATATGCAGAAACCAAAGAATCAAAGTGAGGGGAAAAGAAAAAAGATTAAAAGGTAAAATAGCAGATTGTTTGGATGTTGAATGTTAAACAAAACCAAAAGTAGAACAGGAATCCAAAGGAAATCAGTGAAAGAGAAAAAGGTGCTGAAAAGAACTGAAAAGAAAATAGTGCAAGCAAAATCAGTAGAAGACTTACCACTGATTTTGAAAAGGCAAAGATTTGACCCCCGGCAATGAGAAGAGGAAAGATGAATATTTTTGGGACCTAGGAACCAGAATTAGAACCAACCTATGCATATCTACTGAACCTATTTCTACAGATTGCACATTTGAAGAATATATTTCCACAAATACAAAATAACATTTTTCACAGATGTAGCCTAAACAAATCTAACATTGATCAGTAGATAACATTCCACGTGTAGAGCTGGTATTAGTAGATAATTAGGATAGATGACAAATGCAGTCACCTCTTCAAAGAATTTACTACTCTTGGCAAAGACTAAATAACCCTACATGTAGTAGCTGAGCAAGTATCATCGATGATAGTGAACCTCCTGATGCTACTTAATGAGAAAATAAAATTACACTTCTCAGAAATTGGGAAAACACCCCAAATCCTAGATTGCATTAAAGATTTTATACAGTTTTGAACTCATCAAGTATAAATGTGAAGCTGCTGCAACATTTTATCCTACTATTTGTTAACTCTTTGATAGTGAACCTCCTGATGCTACTTAATGAGAAAATAAAATTACACTTCTCAGAAATTGGGAAAAAAATCCCAAATCTTAAGATGGCATTAAAGACTTTATACAGTTTTGAACTGATCAAGTGTAAATGTGAAGCTGCTGTAACATTTTATCCTATTATTTATTAACTCTTTTAAAGTTACCGGGAGACTACTACCAGAGCTGCTAAATATTGTGTATTGTCTGTGGTTTCTCAGAGATGATAGCTGTTGGAGAACAGCTTCCACACTTCGTTTTGTACTATAGATAGACTAAGTCTTCTGACTCAAAAATTCTCATGAAATTGGGAGATATGAGAGATATAAAAATATTCCCACCTTCAAACCTTTATTTACATCTCGAGAGAAGGCTTCAGGGGAGCAGTAGATGCTTGCCACCTCCTCAGCTGCTCCAGATCAGTCTTGCCTTCAGCTGAAACTGGAGGGTGAACTCTGGTTTATGAGGAATTGTAATTTATGCCAGTAAATTCAGCAAGACTGAATAAATCGTCAGCCTCATGATTTTGACTCATTACTTGGGTTCCCTTAGATTTATAGTTGTTGGGTATTTGTGTGTCAATAATGGAGTCTGCCTTGGCTTTCAGATGACTGTACACTGTATTTTGTTTGGAGACAGAGAGGCAAAACCAGGATTCTCTATCCTTCTTCACTGCCTGGGATGTTTGCTCAGGAAAAAATGTGCCATAAAAATAATGGTCCTGTCTGTCATGTCTCGTGGCATCCAAAGGTTAACGTACTTGAGGTTAACAGTACTGCTCAAGTTTTCACCTAAAACAGATGGGCTGAGACTGTAAAGCCAGACAGAAATCTAAGCTGGCTTTTTGCAGCACAAAGGTACCAGGCACCTTTTTCTTCTGGTTTATGCTGCTGTGGAAAATTAATATATAAAGGTGAAGTTAATAGTACAGTATACCCACTCTAACACTGGCCTCTTAGGACATGTGTAAGAAATCTGCCCATCAGGTGACCAAAGAAAATTCTAAGAAAACTAGTGCCCATACAGAACTGTTATTATCATACCAGTTGTGCTAATTACTGTTTCTTACTCTACTCTTTATTGATACAACTAGGGCACTCATGCATTTTCTAGCATAACAAAACAGATTTTCAATGGGAAAGGGGTATTATCCATCCAAGCCCCCATTGCACGTCCTTTAAAATCCCAGCTATAAAAATACCTAGAGGTCTGTGCTTAGCCTTTCCTCAGGTAAATGCATGCAGAAATGCCAAAGTTCCTCTCCTGTAAACCCTAATGCTACTTTACAGTCCTCAGGGGTGACACCAACACCATGACAGAGGAAATGGGAGAGCCTCATTTTAGTCCTTCAAGAAAAATCCAGTAATTTTTAATCAGAACATTCAAATAACACAAAGAATGGCTTTGAAGATAGCAGGCTACAGTTTGTTTAAGTGACATCCTTTCTCTGTGTCAGGCAGGAGCCTCCAAGGAGGAAACAGCCCATTGGGTCATGGTGTATCTGTGAAAAACACCGTGGGGAGCTGGAGGGAGCAGGATTTATTTAATGTGTGCTTGGGAGGGCAATAGTGGTCTCCATCCAACGTCCCCAGGAGCCTCGTGGCCTCTGTCAGTTAAACTCTGAGGACAGCAGCAGTTTCAGACTGTTTCATGAACTCACAAAAGTTACTAAGAAAAACCAGTATGTGCTCCCAACCAGTTTATTTACCAATCCTCTGAAGCTCTGCAGTGGGATGATGTTTAATAACGTGCTCTCCATGCATCACTTTCACTCAGTTATTATTGTGACCTCCTCAGCTCGGTCCCTGCACCTTTGTTTTTCTCTAGTTAACAGTAGGAAAGCACTATTTATATATATGATTTTCCTATTGAGATTTTTTTATTATTATTTTAGTTAAAGTTTAATTTAATTATAAATGCAAACAAATGTTCTGAAAAAGCCTATTTACACTGCAGAGATTGCCTGTGCAATCAGTTCTTGTACAGGCCAAACACTTAATGGGCTCTTTCTTCCTGCTTGCTCTGCCATTGTGTTACACCTACATTTCTAGGCTATAAATAATATGTATCATATTGAAAATTGAAGATCATAGAAGACACTCTAGGCTAAGTGCCATATTGAAGTACTTTTTTATTAAAATAATCATTAATTAGAATATAGCAAAGCTTTATTTGGCTCCTTTTCCTCTACTGTTAATGTCATCTGCAGTATCCAAAGTGAAATAAGAGAGAAATGGTGGATATGCAAGGAAACAAACTTAACAGTTGACAGCTTTATTATTAAAGAAGAAATAAGAACAGTAAAAATCTAAAAGGGCTGTTGAAATTCTAGGTTTTGGGGGATGAAGATGGGTATACAATAAAAGAAATATGCCTTGTATCTTTTTAAATTCTCTGAATACACTTCGTGTTTCTTTCTCATTTCTTGAGCTAGGCAGCTCCCAAAGAGGGCTTTGACCTTGCCAACATGAGCATCAGCAGAACAAACTACCTTATTTACGTTATCCCTTTCACAGAGTTTTCTTTTTCTATAAAAATCCATTGATACCACACCTTTTTTGCTTCTGTGCAACAGGATTATCTTTTATCTGTGATTTATTTTCCCATTAAGAGCAGAAAAGATCAGTTGATCATAAGAGGACCAGGCTATAACATCTCTCAGCACTTTTGAACCTCTAAGTCATCATTTTTCAAATCACTGAATCAAGGCAGTAGAAGCTGTTTGGACCAAACTGACATCAGGAAATTCATACGTTTCTGACTATACAGACACTGAAAGAGTTTGGGGTTTATAAACTAAGTTACCAGTCATGCAATATTTCTGGTTGAGAATCTGTGGTGAAGGCTTCTAGAATAGCCAAAGATGTCCATTCCTTTTATGCTTTCTATATTATTGGTCAAGTCTAGTAATAGAAGTCTTAAAAATACATATATATATATATATA
>NW_008632952.1:0-245 GCF_000691845.1 Merops nubicus | reverse complement strand
GCTGGCCCACCACACCCAACCCTATGGCCACCAGGAGGCGTTCTAGAAGTTCTTGAGATGTTCCTCAGCACCCACAAGTGCTCCAACATCTCCGAGGTGCCCCAACACCCTCAGAACTTCACCTTCTTGCCCACCAGAATCCACCTTATGGCCACCATGAAGCGTTCTCTAAGTTCCTGAGATGTTCCTCAGCACCCACAAGTGCTCCAACACCTCCAAGGCGCCCCAACACCCTCAGAACTTCA
>NW_008632951.1:114838-115214 GCF_000691845.1 Merops nubicus | reverse complement strand
CAGCAGTGCCGCCAGGAGGAAGTTCGGCTATGTTGTCAGGTTACATAATAAATGTTTATATTAAAATATATCAATAATCTTGTATGTATTCAGTATATTAGTGATATTACTGAAGCTGGGTTAGGCATTCGCAGGTTATTAACTGGCTCAGTAAATGCTTGTATTTTGCATGTAGGATGTTGTGATCCCACGTTTGTTATTCTGTTGTACTGACTCAGCCACTACCTGGGTCAAAGAATCCCAGCTTCACCTGGATATACACCTTTCTCCTTTTTGAGTTCCTAATACAGCATTTTCTTTCACTTTCTTATGCTTTGAAATCAGAGTGTTTCACTAAAACACATGACCTTCATTCCATGGTGTCTGAACTCTTTCC
>NW_008632951.1:12330-114807 GCF_000691845.1 Merops nubicus | reverse complement strand
CTTTCCCATTCTGGCTTATTTACTTTGCTTCCTTTATGAAGAGTTCCACTCTCTGTTTACAGTGAATTGGGACTTCTCAAGTTGAGCAGGGAGATTTGATGTGCTGATGAGCCTGGCTGCAACTTCCATTATAATTTCCTTTTTATTTTTTTATCTTTTTGTCAAGGTTACTGTAAATAACACTTGTTTGACCTTTTTCTTTACCTGTAAGTTAGGGGCTTCTATCTGAATAACCTTCCCTAGAGCAGCTCTCAACCCAGTTTAACCCCAAGGGGTCTGTTTTGAAATGTCGAATATTGCCTTTTAGCTCCTTCACCTCTTGAGGAAGCTTGCTGGAAGTTATGAATGCAAGGAGGTGATGTTTCTTGTACATCATTACCATGCATACCGTCTTTAATAATATTGATATAAATACTGTCAGACATAGTGGATTATAGTTGAGCATAAATAGAGTAAATAGAAATTACCCACAGGCTTTTAGCAAAAGCTTCTTGAATATAATGACACTCAAATATGATCATCAGCACCCATATTTTTAAGGTATATAATATACCCTGTGCTTACTAGAAGTGCTGTGACTTAGAGGTTACTAACTTACTTTGAAGTGAAAAAGTAGGCCCAGAAAAATCCAAACAGCCATGTTATGCTAAATTATAGCGAATAATCTATCAGGGAGGGAAAAAAAAATAAATAAATCAAACACACCTGATTTTTTCTTCTTTCTGTATCCCAAGTTTAATTTTGGTATGACAGCTCTATCTGGCAGCCTCACCTCCCATCAATACAATCTGTCTTTCTGGATAATTTCAATTAAGTTCTCTTTCTTGTTTTGCATTTGTTGAGGAGTCATAATGGCATACTCCCAAATCAGCAGTCAAGAGGAGTAATCCTCTCTATTTGTATGTTGTTAAAAGAAAGGGGAAAGAAAGCGATGGTTTCTCTTTTTCCTCTCCATCCTGGAGGCCTTCTCAGGAGTTGTTACAGAATTAGAAGATTTGCTTTTAACACTTGACTGTGAAAACTTAGTTACAGAATGTGAAGACTTGATTTGGGCGCTTTTATGAGTTATGACAAAAATCTTTGAAATGCATTCTGTAAACCTTGGTTGCTTGTGGATCCCGTTCACTTTACATGAACTCACTTTTGTCTGGTAGCCAGAAAATGAACAGCTTTTTCTTGAGCTCATTGGTTCAGTGGAGAAGTTGAACTTCTTTATAAAAGCACAGCAGCTTTCGAAGCTTCCCTGTGCATGAGTCTCTAGGGAAGAGAATTGATGTGTAGCATGGGAAACTGGAAGCAGCTTATTGTACTGATATGCGTGCTGCTTCTCCATGTTCCCTGAACTCAGAGAAACTGAGGATTCGAATGGGGTTGCTGTGTTGCTCTGTAGTGAAGTCAACTCTCCAACTTGCATCTGAGTGCAGAGATACCCATCAGAATGATATAGTAGTTTATATCCCTGAATCTTATAAATATGTGATTGTAGATAAACTAAGCAGCTGCAGTACCAACTTTCTATCTACTAATTGGTATGTTGCTCCTTTCACCTGGTTGCTGCTTCCACCTGATGTTTCATTTGCACCTGACAAAAGCTGTGCTTTGCTAAAGAGGTCATAGATAAAATGCTGGGGAAACGTGGTACTACTGGGTCTGGCTTTGGTTCAGGAGCCCTCCAGTGTAAACTATGAAAAGGAAGGAAATGAGTAGATAATTCAGAGCCCTTTTTGTGACCTGCTCATCCATTCAACAGCTGAAGAAGTGAGGAAGAGCGAGTTCAAAGGACAAACAAATGAAGTTGACTTCTGTTGTAAATGCTTATCTCCATAAGCTTGAAATTGTACTGAATTACCTGGAGTTAGGCAGATACAGATACGCTGAAGTTGGGGCTTTGGTATTTCAGTTGCTTGTTCATGCCATGTTCAGTTGTACCAGGGGGTTACAGTGGGCACATTAAATCTGGATTCTGCCTTCTTACCAGGTTATCAGAGTACACACACTTAGCGTTTACAGCGAGTGACATTGTGCTACACCAGATTTTTTCAGTCAGGACCTTTCCTAATCTAATCTAACCAGCACCTTAGAAGCTATTTCCATGGTGTTTCTTCTCCCCCTTTTTTTTAACATTTCAGTTGGACATATAGTTCATGCCGAGTTGGAGATCGCAGACGGCCCTCAGCATAGCTCTGTGCTGTTGTCTGCAGAGCTCAGCTATGCAGGAGCCAACAGATCATGGCTGATGGGGTTGGCCTGAGACCTCTCAAAGGCAGAATGAATAGGAATTGCTTGTTCTGTTTTTTTCCAGAGAACACTTTTGGCCCATATGTATTCATTGTGTATTTGTAGTTCAGTAAATCTTATTTTTTTTCTTGCCGTGTCTTTAGTTAGAGCAGGGCTTATAGATGCAGGTATAGAAGATAATTAGAAGTTACATTTCAGCTCATCTTTCAAGGCCTCAACACAGTTTGCTAACCTAAATGGAGCTGCCCTGATCACATAAAGAAAAATCCATTTTGTGGGGAAAAACAAAGTATACTTCAGATCCTACCCCAGTATGTGTGAGAATTTCCTGCTTTGGAGGACAGCCAGTAATTCTGTTTTTTAACAAAAACAATTCACATGATTTCCTTCTTGAAGGAGCCAGTCCAGGAAAGTGGCCAAATACCCTGCCTCCATGAGCTATACCACCAGCCCGTGCTGCACACATGAGAGCCAGCTTGCTCAAAGGCTCCATCAAGGAAGGAAATGCCAGTGACTTGGTGGGGTCCTAAATCTCTGTTCCAGGAAAAGGCAAGGCCAAGCTGGTGGTGCATTTGAGACCGCTGACATAGCCAGCTGATGTTAGTCCCAGCCTTTTCTGCTGCCTTGCTTCCTCTGGTGATGAGGTTTCTCTGTGCCCAAGCAGCCCCAGCACAGGACTTGCCCTGGAATTGTTTGTGGGGGACAGTTAGCTCCTCAGCCGCAGTCCAGTACATATGAATAATTTGTGAGCTTCCTTTGGCTAAGAAAACCTTGAGCCAACAGAATATGCCACTGAATCTCCTTCCACTTACAAGCTGAGATGGAGAGATTCTCCTTTGAGACTTTTTTCTAAGACAGCCAAGTGCTGAAAACATTTTTTTTTTTTCCTCTTCTCATCCTTTTTTTTATTCTGTAGCTCATCTTGTGATACTCATAACTGCTCTTTGCAGGATTCCTTCATATCTTTCCTTCCCATCCTCTATGTCCCTTTCTTTGCTATGGCAAATTTTCACTGAGATGTTTCTATGCAATTTCTGCTGTTTGTCTGGTGTCTGAAAAGCCCCATCTCAATACAGCAGGCAGGAACTCGGTGTTCATCCTGAACAGAGCTCGATAAATGCTTACAGACATCCTGAGAGAAGGAAAATAAGAGGGAGCCTCTCTGACGATCTGTGATACACAACTCAAAACAACCACTAGTCTGCAGCTGGAGCTTGAGGCTTATTTCCATGTCTTTGTGGGGTCCAGGTTATAAAAGTTTGTTTTCTTCCCCATATATAGCCTTCATATACAGAATATATAGATTACAGAAGTAATCACATATTATTCATGTAGTGTTTTCAACATCAGAGTTCTAACTGTCATTGAAAAATATACTTATGGTGTGTTTATACTTTTGGTGTGTGTTATGTGTCCTGCATAGGTCTTCCAGTGCCTGCCTTGAAGCTGAGCATAAGTTTTTTTGTCCCTTTAAATTTGTATTCATGTCAGTTTTATTCGCTGTGATTTTGCTTCACTTTTGTCTTTCTTTACATTGCACATCATACCCGGCAGTGGAGGAAGATGGATTTTGAAATTTTTTTACGTGTCAGATTTCCCTGTATCCAATTTTATCAAAAAACTGTCACCAACTTCTTCTGAAACTAGCAAACCTTTTTCTTTCTAATTACATTTTTACCATATGTTCATCCAGATGGCATATGCCAAACATTTTCTAGGGTGTTAGAAAATGACCTGACTTTAGAGGATTTAACTGCTGAAGAAGCTTATGAAAGGAATAGAATTGACACTGGGGCAGAAAATTAGTCTTAGAAAGAAGGGAAAAAATCTGATAAATCTACCCAGTTGTATTTTGTGCCTGTGACATTGAGTTCTCAGCATACACAACTGCACAAAAATGGTGAAAATGTAGGGAATATTTTATTCAAGTGTTAAAAGTTGACTCCTTTTTGAACAACTGAAAATAAAACTCTTGTTTCTGGAATATGTCAAAAAAGAACTTCTATGCTGTGAGCAACTCTCGGGTTTGGTGCAAAAAAGAATCTGTCAAGCCACCAGATTCTCTGGAGGAGCATCAGTTTTACTTAGCAATGTAATAACTATTTGGACACTTTTTTTTTTTTTTTTTCTGAACTGTCATTCCAAGTAGAAGACAGATACAGTTGATGCATGATTTTGGCACTTGTGTCCTAGTTCTTAATAATTCTTGTGGAGTTTCTTGGAGAAAATAAAGTAACTTGACGTATACTGAGAGGTGCCAGGAACTTGAGGAGAGAAGGAAGGAAAGAAGGAATCATAAAATGGTTTGGCTTGGAAGGGACCTTAAAGATCATGTAGATCCAAGTCACCTGCTGTGGGCAGGGACACCTTCCACCGCCTCTCTGGGAAACTTATTTCAGTGTCTCACCATCCTCAGAGTCAAGAGTTTCTTTTGTATCATCTAATCTAAATCTACCCTCTTTTAAAGCCATAACCCCTTATCTGATCACCCTTGTAAAAAGTCCCTCTCCAGCTTTCTTGTAAGCCCCCCTTAGGTACTGGAAGGCTATCCAGTAGGTATCCCCAGAGCACGCTCTTCTCCAGGCTGAACAAGCCCAACTCTTTCAGCCTATATTCACAGGAGACCTGTCCAGCCCTCTGATAGTCTTTGTGGCCCTCCTCTGCACCTACTCCAACATGTCCATGTCTTTCTTACGTTGGAAGCCCCAGAGCTGGATGCAGTGCTCCAGATGTGATCTTATGAGAGTGGAGTACAGGGTGAGAATCACCTCCCTTTTCCTCTGTTTGTGTACTTGTTCTCACCGATGACAGTTTCCTTTGAACTGTCATCATTGCTTGGATAGTCTTTCCAGATTATCAAGGGGAAAACTATGAAATACCCTTATTATCAGCTGATATTATCAGCTTCCATAATACTGTCTCGAGTCTCAAGCCACTGGGAACCAAATCCGCTTTCTTCTGTTGCTGCATTAGCTTCTGTGAATTCCAGTTGCAAAGGGAATTCTGTGTGTGCAACCCGAGGCTCTTAATGGAGCGTGAACCAAGATGTAGTTTCTGTACAAGATGGGTGAGGTCTCAAGGTCTCAGGAATTCAGGTGGACAATTGTAAATGAAGGTTTGTTTGGTGTTGTTAACTTGCATAGGTCTTTTTGAAAACCACATCTGCAATCAACAAGGCAGATCCTCCACCTCCTCCAAATTAATGAGACAGGATTTTAGCACAGTGCTCAACAATTTGAAGTGGTTTTGTTATTTCTGAATTAAATCTTTGATAGAAAGCCCTTATCTTCATCCTCCTTGTCCATTTCCACTCATCAGTCCATGGGTGGTTTGACATTTCCACAGATTCTTGTCTGTCATTGACCAGGATTATGTCTGCTCTGTTTCAAGTCAAAACAGTCTATTTAGTAGTTAAATCAATCTATATAGCAGATACATTGTAACTATTTAAAAGCTAAGGGTTAAAACTCTCAGTATTGAGCATTGGTTTTAACCTTTGAAGTAATTGAAACAAGCCCTAGTATGGAAATACAAAATGAAACATCAAAACACAGCCTGTCTCCACGTTGTCTGGTATGATGCAACCTTTGACTATGGTTAAGAAGTTTTAGCATTTGTGGGCGTGCAGTTGTATTAAACTCGCCTTGAGGTATCAACTTTTCTGCTCTTTTTTTTTTGGATGTCATTGCAGAATGAGGCTAATGTTGTTTGGTACATTTGTTATGTATTTCCAAAATAATGTTAATCATAACTAGGGTTGCTGATTTTGTGCTGTAGTCTTCTGTTTCTTAGAAGAGTTAGACCTCTGAGCATTTTCCTGTGGAAATGCAAACTCTTGAATAACAGATTTCAGCCTGCTGAGGACATGTCAGGGAATGACATGTCAAAATTCAGAGGCTGAAAAAGCATTATGCTCAGATACATTGCTTTTAATTACTAATATGCATTATTCAGTCAAGTTCTCATTTTAATTACAGATTTTGTGTAGATAGTCCTCGGGTTATTCAGCGTGTAATTTGAATGAGGAAGATGCTAGGAAGGTTTCCATAGAAAGCATTACCAAGTTAATTGTTATGAAGCTAATGATATGAAGATTCAAAGGGCCAGCCTTAAACCATAGCTCTGACTTTCTCAAGGGTGAATTCAGGTATACACTTGTTACGTTAGGCTACTCATGATGACCTGGGCAGGTGAATTGTGTTTGCAGGTGTTGGCTGCCTTGCCACAGCTGAGCAATATTCCCCAAAGTGTTTTTCCTTCCTAATTTTCATCTTCACCCACTCACTGTAGGCCCCTTTGTGGATGAATGTGCACATGAATTTTATGCCACACTACAGTGCCTCCATTCTGCTCTGTGCATCAGTGCATGCACACTTAGGTGCCTTCTCTCTCATTTCCCCTGTTACCCTCTCTTTTGTGTAGAATAGTTGCCACAGAGAGTTTTTGACTAAGTGCGTGGAATTACACTTCTACCGTAGCTGGTAGTTTATCTCTCAAAAGAGGCTGGTTTATAAAATCTCAGTTCAAGAAATTCTCTAAGAATTACTCTCCTTAATAATGGCAGCTGTCTCCCACTGCTCTCAATACGAGTACATCAGGGAAGGTAAGCTTTTGTAAAGCAGGTACTCGTCTCAGTCATTGAAAATGGCAGGAAATAAGTATCTCTCTTTGAAAAGGTGATCTGAGGGCAGCTTGTGTTTGTGCATGTGAAAAGAACAGTTCATACTTAAAATCATAGCCTTTTTCCTTCTGTGTGTCCATCAGAAAAGTAAATCTAGGTGTATATATAAATATAAATTTTGTAAATTTAGGTATAATCTAGGCTCAGTACCATCTACACTTATTTTTTAATGTGTTTGAAGCAAATAGGAAATTAGCAGTGTTGGACTTATTCTTATAAGGTGTTTCACTCTTCAAGTGATGCTCTGTGTAAGGTTCTCTAAGGTGGCTGTTTTGAGTCCATATTTATAGGTTCTGGTTTAGAACTCTTAGTATAGTTACTCTTCAGGACTGAATATTTTCCATAGCTGAGATGAAGATCAAATACCTCCAATTAATGCAAAATTCAAATTAGTCTTGAACTATGGTACTACAAGTGGCATCTCAATAATGAACTAGCCGCAGGAGGAAGTGCGTTTGTCAGCACACCATCATGCAAAGCTTTGCGTATTCATATAATCTCTTCTGGGATCATATTCATCTATCTTGCTGCTCTCTTGAAGTACACTTGCAACGTGCTGAATGATACAAGAATATCTGATGCAGCAAGCTGTGGAAGCGTGAGATGCAGTCTTTTTAGTTGATATATTTGAAGGTGGCTAACCTTAAAAATCAATAAAACCTGCTGCGCCACTCAGAATTGTGATGGACTCTTCCTCACTGATCCTCTTGCTTAGGCTTTGAATAACTGATGCTGTGCAGCTGCAGATTCTCAGTACAAGCTGGTGCTGTGACTGGAACGGGGCATCCAGCAGCAAAGCTGCTTTTCTGAGTGAATCGCTGTGACTGACTGCTCTTGGAATTTGTTATCTGAAGTGCAGCTCTAGGTGGGGTTTTCCAGGGGTTGTTTTGGGTTTTTTTTAGTTCGTGATTTGTTTTTCAAGTCAGGCCACACAGGTGCTTGAAGAAAGAGGATGTACAGTGGCAGGAAGCAGTTCTCAAAGGCTCGGGCGGTATTTTCAAGTTGCCTGTAAATACAGCGTTCCTCTTCGGAGGCAGCATCAGCTTGTAGTGCTCCAGTTACAAAAATGGAAACAGCTATTAGGAAGAAATTATTAAATGGAACATTTTAACTTTGTGGGAGGTTTGGTAAGGCTGTGACCTAAAAGAGATGACAAATGCAGAATTTTATGTTCTCTACCAAAGCAAAGTTCACAAGTTGAAACAGTTTTTGAAATACCAGTGACACCTCAGAAAGTGTTCCATTTGAAAGACAAATTGTTTGAATATCTAGAAGCCCAAATCATAAATAGGAGTTGATGCAGAGGAGGGTGTCTGAGAGATTTTGAAAATAGGTTTCATAAAGAGTCTGCATAAAATTGTGTGGATTGTTGAAATGCTGGGGTTTGAACCCTGAGCCCCGAATTCAGGTTGACATATGGGTGATTCCCACAGCCCTTCATACAGAGGTGGTGAGTTTGCCTTATAGCTTCCCCCCAGGGTGCGGCCGGCCCTGCAGGGAGAGCCAGAAGGGAAATGAGCCCCAGGGGTCCCGCACTGAGTTGACAAAGGTCAGGTGTCTGCTTGGGGATAAAAGCTGGGACCACTGGCAGGGAGTCAGGAGTGTCTGTCTGTGGAGTGCACTCCACAGAGCTTCCTGGTTCAGGGCAGACCTCCTGACTCTCCCTGCAGCTGGGCCCTGGTCTGTTTAGACCTTTGTGAAGGCGGGCGGATCGGGTGAGAGTTGCCATGTGGGCACCTTTCTCTTATGTATTTAACTGGCTGGTCTGGCTGTTTCCCATGCCAGCTATGGGAAACCTTGGGTCTCTGTTTGTACCCCCTGTTGTGGGCTGAGTCACATCTTTTGTGGGATTGCTGGGGGTGGTGTCGTTTATGTACCAGCTGATTGACTTGTTTGTACCCCCGGTGGTCATTCATGTCACGATGTTTCTGATTACAATACAGCCTGTGTATTGGTTTCTCTTTCTGCTGGCTATATCATTCTTGTTGGGCCTGGTCATTGGCAGAACAATCATCTAACAGGTTTTTTGAATAACCACAATAGAGAATTATTTAAAATTAATTGACAAAAACTAGAGGAACGGGGGGAGAAGAATGAATTATCAGATGTGATGCTCTACCTAGTAAAAGAAAATGTATTTTCTGATTTCACCTTATGCAGATAGTAGGAGAACACAGGTATTTTCTCTTCTTTTTTTATGAAGAAGTAGCTTCTGCTACCTCTGATCATAAGCATAGCAAGACAGCCTGTTACTCTTAGACAGACTGAATCTAGTGATAGAGTTAGAGACTTTCTTTGAAAAAAAGCCCTAGAAAAATCCAGTCACAGGAATAAACTCCCACTGAGAGTCTACTGAGATTTTGCTGCTCTTCTGTGCATCAGTAATAGAAACGGACCATGGAGAGAAAGGAAACTGATGTCATGCCTAAGGTGTGGTGTATGTGTTGGGGAAAGTTTTTGCATATCATTGATGCTGAAAAGAGATCTCTGAATGATGCCTTCCTCCTTATGGACCACCTATATGGAGCTCTTCAGGGAATTGTATTTGAAGGTGGAATAGCAACAGGGGTGAGCAATTCTGGTCGCATGGGGTGTCCTCTAATTCTCATGTTATAGCGTGTTCTATGTAAGACTATTAAGGATGGAGGAAAATGATGTGATTATCATATTGTTAATTATTTGTGAGGAGACCAACTTTCAAACTAATGATACTGCCTATGGCTGCAGTAATGTCTGCCTCTCTGACGTCCTTTGCTGCGTTCGTAGGTTGGGTGCTTGGCCATTACCTGGCTCAACACAGAAGCCTGTTCCCTCCCTGCAGAGGTGGTTGGGACTTGGCTCTCTTTGTCTACTGTGTTTGTCCATCAAGAGCTAGAGTTAGTTCAGCACCTGCAGATTTACAGTCTCTTGAAGACAAAGTTAACTCTTGGCCAGACAGCTTTAAACAAATACTATCTGATCTCTGTCAAGACTGCAATAACCTGATGCCATGAGCTGTTGTCATTCTTTATGCCATGCTGACCAGGCATTGCTTGTTATCTGCAGTGGTGACTAGATCTCCTGAAGCTTGTGAGTTCAATTAATGGCATTTGAAAGTGTATGACACTGGAGTGGTCTGTTTGTCTGTCTAATTTGTGCTGGGAATTGGTAGCTGTGATTCAGCAGGGAGCTCAAGACATTGGGTGGGAATCACAAAGTGTGTTCCAGTTCAGTCTGCATACAGCATCAGTCACATTGCAGTGTTTATTAATGTTAATTTAAAAGTCTCCATGCTTTGAAACCATGACGTCTTTCATGGATATGTGACGTTGAATAGCTTGCATCCTTTTTAGTTTCTGCTTAAAAAATCAAGATCTTTCCCTCCAGCCATCAGAATTTTTCCTTCTAGGTACAATAAGTAAACTTTGTCATAACACTGCAGCTGAAAGTAAAGTATATTAGCAATTGTTGATAAATATATATCGATACCTTTTTTTTTTTTGCACCCTGAACAGTTCAGATTGACTTTGGAGAGTTTACACAAGTAGGAAATATAGATATCACCTGTGCCTTAGGTAGTCTGTCTGAGAAGACTCATCTCAGAAACTTGCTTGACATTTTAGAAAACCAAATTTAAATGTGTCTTCTTCTCTTGCAAGAGGCTGTCAGCCTCCAGTTGCTGTGTTTTACATTGTGAGTAGGTCACTCTATTATTTTTCCCTTCCAAAAAATAAAGGATGAAAATTTCAAGCTCAGATGACAGAGGCTTTATTGTTGGATTATTTTTCTTTCGTATGTGGGGTATGATTAAATGTATGCTGTCAAAGAGAGACCTCTTTATAGGTTGATACTATTGATTAGTATTTGAGACCTGCCAACAGCATTGTTTCTTTACGTATAAGAAAATAAATAGAAAATTATTAAGTTGATTTTTTAGTTCTTATAGTGAGAAAAATTTCAGGTATTCATCTCATATCGTTGCAGAAATTGCGTGGCTCGAGTAGATACCACAAAATCATGTTTTAATGATTTTTTTCCTTTTTCCATCTTTTATTTTTTTTCACAGTCACATGACACAATCAGCCACATTTGAAGACCCTCGAATAGAAAGCTGCCAAATAACCCCTCCAGCCCCTCGGAAAGTGGAAATGAGGAGGGATCCTGTGCTAGGATTTGGGTTTGTGGCTGGTAGTGAAAAGCCAGTTGTTGTACGCTCAGTAACACCAGGTATGTTTTCTCCACCTGACCCCAGAAGCAAACTTAGACTTAATCTATTGAGATGAAATACAGTTACAAACTTAAGTACTATTAAAATACTCAGGCAAAGTAATCACGAATACTAGTTAGTATTTTAAGCCTTCTATTACTCAGTAGTTCCCTCTTTGCAGCCATTTTTCAACATTATGTAAATGTGTTAATAAAAAGCCACTTTTAGCTTATCGCTCTGAGCCGTTACTATTGTTTGCCTGCAAAAAGTTGACCCACTTCATTCAAGGAAAGAAGGTCGTCTCCCTCTTACATTTATATTGTTTTGATGTCACCTTCATTACCATTGGATCACTGTTTTTAAGAGGTATGTTGAGTTGCAAGATTAAAACATGCATATTTTTCATTCTTTTTATCATCAGCTTCCCAAGGAGAACTAAGTTTTTGTTCTATAATACTTGATTCTAATTATAATATTTGTTTCTGGAAAAGAGGATGTTATTGCTGGTTTCCCTTTCCCTCCCCCCCCTTTTTTTTTTTTTATGATGGATACTGCTGTATAACTATGTTGGAAAAAGCCAGGTCAAAATAGATCTGTAAACATCTTGTCTGGTGTGGAAATTAGTGGCTTGTGATACTTTTGAACTTATGGGAGACCAGACTTGGGACTAATCGGTCTCCTAAATAGTGGGCCCTTGCTCTCTGTGCTTAAAAGTTCACTAGTTACATAAAATTGCCTTGGAGCCAAGGGCAGGGATTTGACTTTCCTCTTGTTCAATATGTTCTCCAGAACCCCTGCAGAGAGCAGAGGAGGGGCAAAATCAATTCTGTGAAGTTCTGATGTCATTTACCCACGTGTGTGCATTGATTGTATCTGTATTGCTTTCAGATAAAGCATGCAGTGGAACTAATATTTGGACTAGATCCAGACAGTTGTTTTCTCCCAAGTTAGCATTATTAATGTAGTTTTACGATAAATTTCAGTTTGCAAAAGTTGTTTATTATATTCTGTTCCAAGTGAGTAGGAGGAATGATGTGCTCAGGACACCATTCTCCAACATGCATTTGTATCCATTTATCCTGAATATGTAAGGGAAGTAAGATTTTTGAAGCAAACAGAGGAAAGGAACAGAATTAGCTCAATTGTTAAATGAATTTGGTTTGATACTGAAACATTTTCTTTTAAGACAATCTTCATTTTTGGTAATACTATTGCATTTTTTTAAGTATCATCACTGCAGAGTTTAAAGACAGGAGACTAGAGAGGATATATCTTTTGTCTAGCAGCTGCAATGTCACACCCTCTTCTGGGCATGTAATCATGCTGAGAAGCAAAGTATGATGTGCATTTTATAATGCATAAACTCAATATGCATTTCAGCAGTGTCAGAATTGAAAGCACATAGACACGTACATATCTGACTGTTCAGACTAATGCTAAATACCTGTGTCTAACTGAAAGTGGCAGTGCTTTTGCATGTATGTAAAACCTGTGTTCACCAAGTGGTAGGAATCCGAAGGAAAAGACACTCAGAGGCTGGAGGTATAGGAACTTACTGTCTTCAAAATGGAGAAAACAGGTTTGTTTTGCCTAGAATAGAAAAGTCAGAGACACCTGCGAATGACTTCCAAATATGTAAGTAATGTTTCACAGGAAAGAGCAATAAGATGTACTGCACTGTTTCTTTGCCTGGGATAGGAAGTAATGTGTTGCAACAAGGAGTATCTGGTGTAGACACTGGGGAAAAAACTTCCTGATCTTAACAGTAGCTAAACAGGATAATTTATTTACAGGAAAAGGAGTCATCAGGCAAATATTGACAAATATCAAACAAATATTGATTAGGCATGAATAAAGTATGCCAAATCAGTTCAAGGTGGATCACACATTTAGAGGATGAATTAGGCTAATTCTTTGGGGTCCTTTTGGCCCTTCAGAAAATCATGCCCTTAATTTTAGGTGAATAGATGTGGGTTTGGAACTTAACTTCAGGAACTTCAGTAGAAGCTGCTAAGACACTACCTTTCAAGATTTTGCTGGTGAGGAAGTACTGATAATGTCAGAAATAATTTAGTGTTAAACATGCCGTTAGTTGAAGCAAGAAACACTCCCAGTATGTGAACAACAGCTTATGTCTGTGGATTTACAATGGTCAGCTAAACTGTGCTTTTTCTTTGGTGTGGTTTTTTTTTTTGGTTGGTTGGTTTGGTTTTGTTGTTGTGTGGTTTTTTTTTTTTTTTTTTTGGTTTATTTTTTTTGTTTGTTTGTTTTTTTAATTTGTCTCCAGGTGGCCCCTCTGAAGGAAAGCTTATACCAGGGGATCAGATCATAATGATTAATGATGAGCCAGTCAGCGCTGCTCCAAGGGAGAGAGTCATCGACCTTGTCAGGTAGTTGGTGTCCTGTCATTTAAACTATGAACCCAGTGGCTTATTGCATGTGCACTCATTTGATAATATGGCAAGTCTTGCCTTCTCATGGCTGAGAAAAGATAATGTTACTTTAGTCATAATGAAGAATAGTGAAGTATTTTAGTATTGAAGTGAAGTGTTCTCTTAAATGTCCTTTGAGTATCTGAAAAAATATAGGGTATTGGAACAGCTCCAAAATACTTGGTTACCAAAAGAGGAATAGTATTCTCCTGGTACTTAGTTTTGGTGTGGGTTGTTGAAAAGATAATTGTGGAGCAAGGCAGCTCCAGTTATTGTTGCTCTGTTGCATTTTTTTTACTTGGAGAAAGTTGAGTCAGTTCTGTCTTATGTAAAGAGGTAACAAAATGTGGTGGGGTGATTTTTGAGAGTGGATGGGTGCATATAAATGGGAATGTGTATGGAAGCTCAAAGAGCATTTGAGTGGTTTGCAGGTAGCTGAGTTCATGTGGAAAGAGCAGACAGGGCTCTGTAGATATGAGGCAGAAAAGAAGATAATGTGACTGTGGAGAGTGGTGGAAAGAAGAAATGGCAATATTTGTAATGGGATGCAGAAGAAAACAAAGGATGGGGACTGACATGCTCAGGATGTAGAAGATGATGTGATATGGTTCACATAAAAAGCTTTGCATTTTGAGTAACGAGAAATGCTAGTGCATTGCATAGAAAAATGACTAGTGATTAAAAGCTTAAACATAAAAATTATTTTAAATTCCAGTAGCCTGGTTGCTGGATGCCAGTTTTGGCTTTGTATTTTCCTTCTCATTGGTGTATACACTGTACTGGTAGATCTAGTTCATTCCTGGGAGATAGTCAGGTGTTAACTGCACAGATACTTCTCCTCAGAACTGGTAGCTGTGTCTATGGTCAGTGTTACAGGTGTAATTTTGAAGAGTTACATTTGCTTCTAGAAATTTGGGCAGGCGTTGCTGGGATGGTTGCACTTCTCTTGAAGATCACAGTTTGAGCAAATGGGTGCTCATTTCCTGGGGATTCAGCTGTGAAGAAAACTTCCAAAGGAGATATGTAAATATTATAAAGATGCCAGCAACAGTGATGCCTTTATCTGTGTTAGGTGGGTTTGGAGAAAACTCAAGACATTTTCAGGTTTTAAAAAAGTGTTAACCTCCAAGTTAACTAATGGAAACAGAACATGTTATGAGGGCGCTTCAACCCTCTTGGGTTTTGTGACAGATACCCCAGGAACTGCCCTGTTCATAATGAATTTCTGTCCTTTGCTCTGTATTGACCATCAGTGTAAGCCTCACAAGTGGTTCTTAAACACATTTGTGATGTCTTTGTTTCTTCACAAAGTGATCATGTTGCAGTCTTCGTTCTTTCCCTGATGCTTTTGAGATGTAAGTAATCAGAACTAGGATCTCTATCTGATTTCTCTGCTGCCAGCAATATGTAGTAATAACAACAAGGAAAATAGACTGATTAAGGCCTGAAACAAACTGAATTTCTTGTGTGGCTGATTCTCTGTCTGCCTTCAAATGAGAATCTGAGTAACAATGTCACCCTTCCCAATTATGTTGACTACATAGATAGTGTCTTAAATTAAGTGTTGTTGCATTCCACAGGAAGCTTTTGGTGACACTTTTCTTACACTGAAATTCTACCTCTGCTCTCAAAAATCTCTCTGCCATTGGAATTTTGAGAGAGACTTGTTCTTTGATAAGACTCAGAGTGGAATGTATTGCAGTTGTATATTACAGCATTGGAAATGAAGAGCTTTCTTTCCATGCCCATGGGGACACCTGGAATGATTACACTGTCACTATACAGTCCTGACACCGTAGCAGAAGCAATTATTTTCACCAATGAAATAATGAATCTCTTCTGTGTAATAGAAGGTTTTCATACAAGTTAGAGACATCTGCAACTCTGAAAACACTTGCTTTCAGTTTTCAATATGCATGGAAGCAGTTTTGGAATCTTGTTTTCCAGCTGGTAGCTGGATCACAGCTAAAGCTCAGGGACCAGGGTGGCAGACCCTGCCACTAAGACCAAAGCTAAGAAAGCATCGAGTGCCTCAGCCTTTTCAGTGTCCTTCAGTTGCCCACCCCATTTAGCAGCAAGTTCATGTTTCCCTTGGCTTCCACTGCTACAGAGGTCCTTCTTGTTACCCTTTACACCCTGTGCCTGTTTCAGTGACAGCTGAGCTTTGCAAACTCCATTCCTGCCTGGCCAGGTAGGGCTTCTCTGTTTCTCCTTGTTAACTTCTCTCCATAGCCATCTATGGCTGGCTTCCATTTTGCACTGGATTTCGTTCCCTGTGGAGCCATACTGGTGTCCTCCTGTGCCTTCCTGCTTCCTTGATGATTGCAGTAGATGATTATGGCACTTGGAGGAGTCTCTCCAGGAAGATCACGGAGCTCAACTGGGCTGAGGCCTTTCAGAGCTGGATCCCATAGGATTCTGCCCACCAATGCCCTGAACAAGCTGAAGTTTGCTCCTTTCCTTCAGGATCTTACACTGTACCATCTTGTGGTCACTGAAGCACATCAATGAAAAATTGATATTCTGACACCATATTTTTTTCTGTGATTGCATGGTCTCTTGCTGATTAGGTTTAACAAGGTGTGTTTTATATTCATGATGTAAAATTCTGTGGCTATTCTTATGCAGCTTTCCCTCAAAGTTTTTTGTAAAGTCAAGAAACAATTTGTCTTTGTAATAAAAACAGTGTGTGGAAAAAAATTAATCTACTTTCGAAGTACAGCCATGAAGATCATAGTATGCCAAGCAGAAAAAGAAACAAACTGCATGAGAAAAAAAGGCAGATTTCATAACCAGGTGAGCATCATGCTTTAACAAGCTTAGCAAGATGCAAAACCTCCAAGCAAAAGTATAGCCAAATGTTAGATATTAAGTCAACCTAGAATGTTAAACAGATTTTTTTAGTGTAATGCAATATTTAATAGTTTTCCAAGAAATAATTGTGAGGATATTTACTTCAGAAAAGAGTTATGCCGTTGAAGGAAAAGAAAATGAAAAACATAATTTCTGCTACAGTCTATCTTAAGCCCAAAATATAATAATTAAAAAAAAAAATCAGAATATCCAAGAAGATGGGTATTTGAAAAATGTCAATTAATTCGGGTGTTTTGGTTTGTGGTTCTTTTGTTTTTGTATTTTAGAGAATAGTGTTTCGCTAAGCAATATATTTGCTTTATTTTCAAATTTTCCATGAAATACATCAGAGTAATTTTTTTTCAGACAATTTGTTTCCTTTTCAGCCCTTTTCCTATCAGCTCCAAATTCATTGTGTACATTTTACTCCTACAGGATTAGAAATAGTTAGATTGGTCTTTTAGAAAAGTCCCCTTCGTGTAATGGTTTTAGTACAGAAAAATACAAGAAGATAAAGGGAGCACATAATACAGAAATTTTCATATTGTCTCCTTATTGGATTGTAATATTTTAATTATGTGTGTGCCTTCTAAACATTCATTATTGAAAATAAGCTTCCTTAATTAGAAAACTGTATTAAAGCCACCTCTGCTGACTCCAGGGGGTACTGAGAGGAACCTGGTGAAAGATTTTTGTTTGTTTTTTTTTAAGAATTGAGGGATACTGTTGTATCCTAGGAGGTCTCTGGTCTAGAGATTATCAGGGATATTCATTATAAATATGTCCTGTAGGTCGTTCACATCCATCTAATTCTTTTGGCTCTGCTTTACTGGCAAGATTTAATTAGCGTTCAAGTTGTCCTTTGAAAGACAAGGTTGCAGAAATCTGAATACAGTATGGTTTTCAGACAAAATGCATAAGGACTCATTATTTCTGTGATAAGTTCAATGCCTTTTGCACCATATTATGTTCTCTTGAGCTACTCTCAAGCACAAACCCAGAAGTCATGTTTATGGTTTCCCTTACAAAGAGAGGTCACCTTTATGGGCATCACTTACGGCTGCAGTCTAGATGTGTTCCATTCAAGACAGAAAGTTATTGAAGTTGGAAAAAGAGGAAGAAACAAGCCCAGTTTTCTAAATGTATGGTTATGGGCCAGGCAAGGAGCAAATGAGAAGAATACTAAAGAAAGAAGATGCATTTAAGTGCAATTGGTTTCAAATTGTAGCAGGAGCTACTTATCTTGGTTTTCTTTTACTACTGATACAGATTCTATGTCTTAAAGCTTTTCACACCTACATAACAATAAGTACTTTGTGGTAACATTAAGGTCACTGCACAATATAGCAATTTTTTGTCCATTTCAAGGTAAGCAACAATACAGAACTAACATCAAAAGGTGTATTAATGTACTATATCAATTAATTGGTTGTTCAGGGATGCATGTGTTTCATTATCATTGGCTAATATTAATTTTGTATCTTTTAAAAAAACATTTTAACCAACCAAAATTTCTTTGAAAACACTTACAGAAATATTTCTAACAATTAATTTGCCTATTAATATACTTATGGTTAATTTTTATAATGTGAACGACTCAATCATCTTAGATTGTATGCATTAATCTACAAAAATACCAGCATATGTAAAATGTCTTTTTATTTACCAATATACTTTAATGAATTTTTAAGTGACACTTAAAAGCGTCACTTTTAAAGGACTGCACTTTTAAAGGAAGTGCAGCCTTCTGCTATCTAAAGGGGGCCTACAAGAAAGAGGGACTTTTTATAAGGGCTTGTAGTGATAGGATGAGAAGTAATGGTTTCAAGCTGGAAGAGGTAGATTTAGGTTAGATAATACAGAAGAAACTCTTCACTGTGAAGATGGTGAGTCACTAGACCACGATGCCCAGGGAAGCCGTGCGTGCACCATCCCTGGAGGTGCTCAAGGCCAGGTTGCATGGGGCTTTGAGCAGTATGGTCTAGTGGGCGGTGTCCCTGCCCATGGCAGGTGGGTTGGAACTAGGTGATCTTCACTGTCCCTTCCAGCCCAAACCATTCTATGTTTCTGTGATTCTGTGTACTGCTTACCCCATAAGGGAAATTCTGAGTAGGGCATGGTAGTGCTCTTTTGTTTATAATTTTATTAAAATAGTTATTGAGGCAGTCTTTGAGAAAAGACTGTCACCTGAAGAGACTGATCCATCTGAGATACTTGTTTTGAAATAAACTACTGTGAAAGATATCTTAAAATAGAAACCTGATTTCTAGGTTGCTGAATTAGGCTAGATTAGTGTGTTCATTGAAACTGTAACAGCATTAAATTATTAGTTGATGTCCTGTGGAATTCCACTAAAAAACTTTAATTGCAAAGTGAGAACTGAAAAAGGTGAAATTCATTAAGGACTTCTCTTTCTTTGTTTGCTCTATTTTCTATTTAAGAGAAATGACTCAAAAACTTTCTGAAATAACTCTTATTTTGGGAAGTTGATGTCACAGCAAGTTTTCATCAAGAGAATCTGAAGATTCTTTCAATTTGGCTATAAAATTTCTGGATTAATTTTATATTACCATAAGTCTGGAGAGAAGGAACCCTCCAAGATTTCAGGCTACACATTGTATTTTAAGTGCTAACTTGAATTTAATCAAGAGTGACCCTTTTCACCATTGTCAATGAGCGGATGAGGATTCTGTTGCTTCCATTTGACTCTGTGTGTGCCAGGAAACCAGTTTGCTCTCTCTGCCTCATCATAGCTAAATGCCAGTGTAAAAGGGAGCTCAGTGGCAGTGCCTGTCATCATCACCTTCTCACAGCAGATGAAAATACCACATTTCAAATGTAATTTCTGTCTCTGGGCTGAGACTGTATCGTATATTGGATCAGGCAGTTTTGCTGGACTTAGGTTAAAGACGTTCGTTCTTCATCAACATCACAGAGAAAAAAATCAAACGTTAATCTATAAGCTACGATACTGCTTAGCAACTGAGAATCTTGAAACCTCCTTTTCCTGAAAAAAAACGGTCATGTGGACCTTTTAATTTGAAGCTACTCCATTATTCTCCCACTTTGGTATATAAATCCAGAGGCTATACTCATTTTGTTTCAGTCCTTGATCTATGAATGTCTAGTGTATTAGGTTTTAGATACATAATGCTGGACAGAGGGACAAAATGTTGGACCAAATTACCTGTAGGAATTTTACAAGTGGCGTAATGGAGATAAGCTTTCTGCCAGGGCATTTAATTAGCTACCTCTAATCAGCTGACTCAGGTATAGAGCTGGGAGTCAGGATATGAGAACTTGGTTCCTGTCTGATTTGAGGGTGGTGCTTGTGTGCATATCTTTTACTCTTTGAGGTATTTCTGCAACATGATATGGAAATAATTTAAGTACTTTAAACCAGCTGCTGCAATTTAACTGTGAGAGCATAGATTTAGTACTGTCTGCTTTAGATTTTTTTCTTGACTGCCATGATGAGGTGTTTCTGGTACTTGAGTTAATAGATTGAGAGCTAATTCAGATCTCTCTAGATTTTAATTTTTAATCTGTAATGTGATTTTAGAAATGCTTGCCCATCTTTTCAAAGGCCTGTAAGAGTTGAACTGAGTTGAAAGCTGTATAGAGATATTACTTGTTATTGTTAAATCGATACCAAGTGTGGAAATGGTTCTCTTTTAAATCCATGATATCTGTGAAAGCATGCAGTCTCATATCCTTGCTCTGTTCTTAGCAGAAAATTGCCTGACATGGTTTAGATGAGTTTGTGCTCAATAATTCATATATGGAATGCTAACAACTTGATTTAATAGTTTCTTTTATGTGTTCACCATGGTGGATGCTCTCTGGAGTTAGTAAGTATGGGGTCTTTTTGAAATTCCAAGGCTTGATGTGTCATCCGGGTTAAGTCTTGTGTCCTCACCTTACTCTGTCATCAGCTAGAAAGAGAAGTCAGTCCTGACCAATTTCAGGTCAGCTGCTCCCTAACAAGTTGTTTTATGGTAACTGAATGCAAGGGTATGGAGAGAGATGTGAAACGGCTATGCCCAAAAAACAAGCAGTTGTACAAAATGTCTTCTTCAGCTGTGAACCAGCAACTGTTGTTCTCATATAGCTTGTTCTGACAAGCAGACTTACTGATTCTCATACAACTACACAAAAGTGTTGGCTTCTCTGCAGTGAGGATTTTTGAAGCCGGATGCACTGATGTGAATGTTTCAAAGGGACTTTTCACAAGCGTGTCCAGCGACAGGACAAAGGGAAATGGTTTTAAACTGAAGGAGAGCAGGTTTAGACTGGATCTTAGAAAGTCCTTCAGTATGAGGGTGATGAGACTCTGGACTTGATTGCCCAGAGAGGCTGTGGATGCCCCCTGCCTGGGGGTGATCAAGGCCAGGTTGGATGAGGCCTTGAGCAACCTAGTCTGGCTGACCATGGAAGGGAGGTTGGATTAGATGTTCTCTAGGGTCCTTTCCAGCCTAAGCTAGCCTATGATTCTATGAAAGTAATTGTATCCATGTAAAGTCATACAAATGAACACCCAGTTTTGAGTTTATTATTAACCCTTCCATGTGATGGATTTCCTCTCTATTGTATGCTACGTAGTAGATGTGTGTCCTTTGTGCTGTCACTGCAAGCAAGACTTGTGCATAAAAAGATTACTTCCTGTTGGGAATACATAGCAGGAGGTACCTAAAAATCTCATGTCCTGTGTTTGGGGTGGGGAAGGAGAGAGAGGAGGTGTCAAACTACAGAAATCTTGTGGTTTCTCTTCCCTAACCCCATTATCTGTCTCTCTTGGGGTGACATTTACAAGTCATAAAAGATTATGTTGAGTAAGCCAGCCCTCATGCTGTTGGTACTTGAATATTCTGTGGCTTGTGTGGGTGGCTGCAGGACAGCTGCACTTACTCAAGCACTATGATATGGAGCAGTTTAATCAGCAGAAAGAAGAAAACAGGGAGGAAGACAAGACAGAGAGAGCTTCAAGAGCTTGCTTGTAAAGTGTCAGTCTCTGCAGTACTTTCTGAGCTTGGAGAAGCAATATGGGCTGACCAGAGAGGATTGTGCTGTGATCTGTGGCTGCCAGCAAGGAGTGACTGTGAAGTATGAAGATTACAGAGATACCTTCACCACTGCATGCGCAGAACTGGCAGAGCAGCTCTGCCCTTCCGGGAGTGTATGACTGCCCTCAGTGGGAAGTTTACAGTTCCCTCTGTCCTGCCAGTCAGTTGCTGACAGATTCAGCACTTACAGATCAGCTAATGAAGCTGTTGTAATGGAAAACATAGCCATTTTTGAGAAGATATGATAATTGCGTGGTATAAGGCCTGTGATGCGTTGTGAAGGCTTGTGCTACACACAGTGTGGACAGTGGTGGCATCAGCATTCCTTTTTATCCTGAGATGGTGCTGGACATCTGTATCATAGAGATTAACTGCTTTTTGTCTGCTGACTGTGTAGCTTCAGGATGACAGAGAAATAACTTCTTTAAAAGATTGAAAGGTAGGTGGCAGTATTAAGCAAAAATCTTATAGTTACTAAAAATTATACCAAAATGCTGTATTTTGATGGAAAGACGGCGAAAGTGATGTCAGGAGCTGGGAGGCAAACATTATATTTTTATGGTTTTGTAAATTGATCCTTGGAGGGTTGTCTCTGCTACAGACGCCTTGTATCAAGGAAAGGCAGAATGATTTTAATCTCCTGTTATTAAGGAATTATATTTAGGGTGTGGCAGTTTTATATGCACCGGTGCTCACAGGAAATGTAAAAGGTAATTTAAACTGTTGAGAGTGAAGGGTGAAATGGCTGTGACCAATTTGCAATGTCTTGTATAGTTTCATGAATTTGAAATACCTTTAGCTGTTAGTTCTGTAAAAGCTCCTGGCAGTGCCTGTATTTGAAGGATTTTGTGCATTTTACAAAAACTTGTCTGTTTGTCAAATTGAAGAAAATAAAGCTAGCCTAATTTTTAGTGTGGTGGCTATGTATGTCTTTTTTATAGCACAGTGAGAATGAGGGGAGGGAAAGCAAAAATGAATACTTTTTAGAAAAAATCTTGGACCATGTAATTGGAAAATAGGAATAAAGGGAAATCTTAAGACTTTCTATTTGGGTCTGCTTGGATGCTATGGGCAGCTGGCATATTGAGCGGTGGTGTAATCCTGTGTTTGCTGTTAAGAGAGCACTTTTTTTTTTTGCTGTCAAGGTGGAAGCAGCACTCCCTGGGATGGGAGGGAGATAAGGAGAGTGACTGGGAAACAGGTAAAGCCTACTCAGAGCAAAGTGTCATGGAGAGGTATTGATAGCTCATGGTCCATTGGTATAATGGTGTATTTTTAATGAATTTTGTAATGGAAAGCTGAGTCGGGAGTTCCTTAAGATGTCAAGACCTTTCTCTGGCTCTTTGGCATGCTGATGCTGTATCTTTCTGGTTTTCTAGCTCTCAGAGTTAGTTTTTAGTATCGTAATCCTATTTACTTTCCAGACTACATTTAATCTATTAAGTAAAATTAAATAACGGATGGTGCCTTCTAAAGCTGTGTGGACCGCAAGGTGGCTGTCCCTCGTAACATTAGGGTCCAGTTACAGTGGCTATCTCTGCACTCCTATTTCATATCCCTGTTCTGACAGAAATGTTGTCTTTCAGTGAGCCAAAGGTATGTTGGGGTGACAGTGCTTGACACCAGTAACTTGTAGTTTGTCTATGGAGCTGGAAAATCACAAAAATAGTAGCGAAGTGCCTGGATAAATACTAGTGTAATAAAACTCTCAATCCAGACTTCTTTTTAATTCGGAGATGTCTAGATTTAATTGTGTTACAAGAAAATTTGATCTGGCTCTTGGGGCAGTTGACTTTATGACTCTCTTTATGTTGGCAAGGCCTAATTTTTTTTTTAAACTTTTTCAAAGATACTGAGAAATAAGATCAAAAGGCATAAGATTGTCATTAGTGAGTACTTTCTCTTTCCTGTTTCCCTCCATTAAGAATAATTTTGTGACTCAGTTGATAGCATGATGTAATTGGAATAGAAATGTTTTAGGGACTTCTGTGTTGGTTGGTGGACTAGAAAACTTAGAACATAGAATTAGATCATATTTTTAATTTAGCAAGAGTACAGCTTACAAGGACTCCCAGAATTGCTAAGAGATAGAGTATCTCCATCTAACTTTATCTGATACACCAAATCAGAAGGTTGTTTTAAAGAGAAGGAGAATAGATTTACATATTATGACTCATTAGTCCCTGAAGTGAGATACTTCAGTTAAATGCTGCCAGTGACTGGGATGACTCTGGGTCATAGTGGAAGGTCAAAGGACAAAACCAGTTTCTCATTAAACAAAGGATCTGAGACAAAAAATAGTTTGAATCAGAAGGGGTTAAAAATAAATTCACCTTTAAAAAACATTGAATGCAAGGCAGTTTAACGTGGTAGATTTCTGTGGGATTTATCAGTCAACTCTTCCTAGTTTGATTTGTGATGTGGCAATTGATCATCTGTAATGCCTTACAAGCAATACATGAAAAATAGTGTAAGAGAAGCATTTTAGTTTCCACTTTAGCCTTTATTTAGGCTTTTTCCCAGAGATACCATTCTCTGCTTGACTTTTTGCTTGACTTGAAACGTCAGAGTCAAACAAACATCCTGGAAGCTGCAACAGTAATAGGGGAAAGGTGAATCACATATATTTCACAGCAGGTGACTTCCAAAGGATGCTGGTCTTAGTCTTACTTTGTCTGAGAAACCAAGAGAAATGTTCTGAGAAACTCAGAAGTAAGAAATATCAAAATAGAGACTGCAAATGCCAAAACAGACTGCAGAGATAAACCCAGATTGCCATCAAGCTCACTACCCCAAAGGCATATTTCTTATGTAGTATGTGCTGAAATGTTATTTGTTCTGTTAGGTCTGATTCCTTTTCATGCAGACTAAAGCTTAATATATTTTACTTACTGCACAAGGGAAAGTTCCTGCAGTCTATATTGTTAAGTAAAGAAATTCAGCTTGGTTGGAGGTTTAGTTAAAACCAGATTTGTTCAGTTTATGAATCAGACTCCTGAAGAGGAAAAGATCTTGTCATCTCGTGTCAGAGAACTTACCCATTTTATATTGAGCACTTCAGCTTCTCATCAAGTCTGTTCCTCAGAAAACAATATCCAAAAATGCAGTTCTTCTTCTTGAGAAGAAAATTTGTTTGTATAGGAGTTTAAAATCCTTGAAGTCATCTGTATTTCATAAAAACTACGAGAGTCATGAGGTTTAATTGTTGCACTGAAATCTCTGTTCCATACATTGTCTTTCTGCTCAGTATTCTTTTCTATGCATCATTACAGTGTGCCTGAGACTTAAAAGGAAAATATCTACTAAAGAGTTTATCAAGAATAATAGCAAAAACTCTTAATTTTGGAAGACAGCAAAAAAATTAAAACTATTCATTAACTGACTTTGCAATCCAGTTTCTTTTTAATTCCTTATCTTGTGTCATTCTCCTTACTGCTCCAATTTTACATGGAAATTATATTTTTGTGACCAGAAAAACCCTTTTGTTCTGCATTTTATCTGAAATTCTGTTTATGTTCAAAGCCTTTAATTAAATATTAGAACAAATGCATTAGTAAAGATGCCACTTTTTTTCTCCTTAAAATGTACTGAAACAATTTCTTAGTGTTCTACACCAATTATAGTCATATTATGGTGTCCAGCAGTCTTGCTGAGTTAATTAATAAGTCATACAAACCGCTGTGGGTTAGAGGAAGGAACTGTACAACGTATTGATATATAAGAGTGAAAGCAAACTCAACACACAGTTTTGCAACCATTTTTTTTTTTTGTTGTAGAAAGAGGAAATTATATTATTTGTGCTCGGAAGTACATAGACTGAGGATAGTTTGCTAATGTAAGTCTTAGGGCTGTTTATTGGACAAATAACATATCACAAGCATGCAGTATGTCTTCTGCATTTGCATAGGTTTGTATATAAATGCAGAGAGAGGGAGGAATGTGATGTTTTTTTTTTTTATCACCCATATAATTTTGAGTATTCCTGGTTTTATGGGAGTTTTGTTTTAGACTGTTAGTGTTCATATCATACACAGGTTAGCTATGAATATATGTGCTGCAAGTAGTTTTCTAAAAATACCTAATATAGTTAATCTAATCCCTCCAATCACCCACAGGAGAAGGCGTGGGTATCATCAGGGTTTTGTAAGTCGGACAGTCACAGCTGGAGCTCCAGCTCCTGTGAGATACTGAGGAGTTCAGGAGGGCAGAGCTGGAGATCAGCATGATCCAAGGCACAGTTGGTATCAAGCTGACAAACTAATAATTTCAGTATTTTATAATAGAGTTTTCCAGATGGAGCAAAAACACTCCTGAAGATACTGAGCTGACCTCACTATTCTAAAGCAAAACTTCTCAGTTTTTTCTGTCCTTGTAGTGCTGTCCACTGGGTAGCAGCAGACACTTGTACTTCCAGGAGTTTATGAGGGAAGGATCTGGGAGGCTATATCCATCAGAAGACTACTGCTGGTGGGTTATGAAGCCCAGGTGTCCACTCACTGGGCCTGTGGACCAAATACCACATCTGCCCTCTGAAAGGGCTCATGTACTCATCCTCATCTCGCTCCAGCCCATGGCATTATGCCCCAGAGAAGAGCATCAGTCAGCTCTCGAGCAGGTGGAAATATGTCTTGGCCAAGAGAGTGGTGCAGCCAAGGACCTGCAAGGTCATGCTTTGTGGCCTTTGAGCTGAGAGGCTGCATGGGCAAGGTACAGAGGGACCATGAGATCAGGGAAGAGACTGACTGTAGGAAAGGGGAGCTGACTGAGGAGATTGTGGGAGAAGATTACATGTAGGGCATCAAGGTTAACATATGTGGTGCCTGCCTCTCAGAGGCAGTCCTGCTGTCTCTTGTGTGTTTTGATTAGGGGATGGCAGTCCTTCATGGCCCCCTTTTTTTAGGCAGAATTCCTTGCAAGCTGTTGATGATGCATAGTATTTTCTAGAGCTGCCTCAAGTAAATCCTATGGTGCCTACCATCTTAGAGTGAACTGTCTGTGAAGCATGACATTGCAGTAACCTTGTGCTGGGTCTTCCCATCTCTAGGTGATGGCACCATTGTAATGTGAAAACATCTAGCCAAATTTCATGTTTAGAAATTTAGGGAAATAAGCTTTGAAAGTCAAATGTTTCTGCTCACTGAGCCACTTTCCATCATTTGTCAACAGCCCTGACTAACCAGGGAGGTCCCAGTGGACTGGAGGTTAGCAAACATGACACCCATCTACAGGAAAGACCAGAAGGAGAATCCGGGGAACTACAGCCCTGTCAGTCTTACCTTAGTGCCATGGAAGGTTATGGAGCAAAACATCTTGAGTGCCAATACGCACCATATGCAGGACAACCAGGCGATCAGGCCCGGTCAGCATAGGTTTATGAAAGGCAGGCCCTGCTTGACTAAGCTGATCTCCTTCTATGACAAGACATGGATGAGGGAAAGGCCATGGATTCTGTCTACTGGACTTCAGTAAAGCCTTTGAAACTGTTTATTTCCCCACACCATTCACATTAAAAAAATGGCTGCTCATGGCTTGGACGGGTGTATGCTCTGCTGGGTAAAACACCGTCTGGATGGCCAGGCCCAAAGAGTGGTGACAAACGGAGCTAAATTTAGTTCTGTTGAATCCAACTAAGTCCATTGGTGACTGGCCACAAGTGGTATTCCCCAGGGCTCAGTATTGGTACCACTTGTTTTTAACATCTTTATCAGTGATCTTGATGAGGAAATAGAGTGCATCCTCAGTAAGTTTCCAGATGACGCCAAGTTTGATGGAAGGGTTGGTATGTTTGGGGGTAGCAGTGGTCTTCAGAGGGACCTGGACAGGTTGGGTCAATAGGCCAAGGTCAAATATACGAGGTTCCACAAGGCCAAGTGCTGGTTCCTGGACTTTGGTCACAACAACCCCATGCAGTGATACAGGCCTGGGGACAACTGGCTAAGAAAGCTGCTTGGCAGAAAGAGTCCTGGGGTTACTAATCAACAACCAGCTAAATATGAGTCAGCAGTGTGCCCAGGTGGCCAAGAAGGCCAACAGCATCCTGTTTTATATCACAGATAGTCTAGCCAGCAGGACTAGGGAAGTGATCATCTCCCTCTGCTCTGCACTGGTGAGGCTGCACCTCGAGTCCTGTGTTCAGTGTTGGGCACCTCAATACAGGGAAGAATTGAGGTGGTCCAGAGGAGGGCAAATAAGCTGGTGAAGGGCCTAGAGAATAAGCCTTATGAGGAGCCGCTGAGGGAACTGGGATTGTTAAGTCTGAAGAAGAGGAGGCTGAGGGGAGACCTTATCACCCTTTACAGCTACCTGAAAGGAGGTTGTAGTGAGGTGGGTACCAGTTTCTTTTCACAAGTAGTAAGTGATAGAACAAGAGCCTCATGCCTCAGGTTGCATGAGGGGAGGAGTTTTAGGTTGGATATTAGGAAAAATCTTCTTCACCAAAAGGGTTATCGAGCACTGGAACAGGCTGCCCAGGGAAGTGATTAAATCACCATCCCTGGATGTGTTTAAAAGTCTTGTAGATATTGTGCTTAAGGACATGGTTTAGCAGGGGAATTGGTAGAGTTGGGTTAATGATTGGACTTGATGATCTTAAAGGTCTTTTCCAACCTAAATGATTCTATGATTCTAGGAAAGCTGTGCACTGATGTTGCAAGGCATGTAGTATTTCCCAGTGTAGCGTGTTGAATATGGCCTCTGGTAGTAAAAATTTTGCTTCATAGAAAGCCTAGCCAAGGTGAAGCACAAGGTGAATGTGCCTGTTGCTCAGAGCAACAGAATTAAATCCAAGCTGTTATCATGAATGTTCCTGTCTTTTTCCTCTTGGTCACAGAACTGAAGCTCAGCCTAGGGTGAAACTACCAGAGGCTATTAAGAGACAGCATTTAGTGCCTCATCTTGCCATTGCATTAAATAATTCATTGAATCTGACCTTTCAGAGCAGTACATTGTATCTAAAAGAATGACTATTAAAAGGATATAAAAAGGAAGAGAATATCAAGTGGGAGTAGGAAGGCAATATAAACCTTGTATATAACCATGGAAGTTCTGGAGTGCTGTACATTCCTGAAAGTGTGCTGGTAATTGGATGTAGTTTGGGAAAAGCAGCAAAGATGATCCAGAAGTTGTCCCTTTTACGAGAGACATAAGAAGCTCACTCTAATTAGGTTATTGCAGGGGAGATCCAGATAGCTTTATTTGAATGTGGACATTTGAACAAAGAAGAACTTGGATACCAGGCACCTCTTCAGCTTAGCAGGAAAGCATGGTCCAGCCCTATGAAACTACAGCTAATAATACAGAGGGAGATGAGAGAGAGAGCAACCTGTGGACATTCACCATCATTTCAAGTCTTTAAATGAGGATCTTGTATCTGTTTAGAAAGATGAGCTGTAGCTCAAACAGAAGTTAAGGTCTTCACAGAAAACCCAAAAAGTATAGTGAACAGGGGATTTTGTGTTTTGCAGGAAGTCTGACAGGAGTTATGTGCTGGTCTTCAGACCTTTGAATGCATAGGAGTAATAATACTGCTCTACCTCACGGCTCAGTTCTGGCTATGAGCAGCTCAAAGAGCTGTGCTCAGTCTTTATGCAGTTATCAGCCCTTACTGAGAAGGTGGGACTTTTCTGGCAAGGCAGCAAAGCCCTGTCTTACAGAGGTAACTTACTGCTCTGGGTCTCTTGCTCACTATCACCCATGCCCATGTTCTGGCTACCTGGACTTACCGGCATGCAATTTCTTTCAAAGGCTTGCCTGTAACTGGGTGTATTTATTCTCCTGCCTTGCAGCCTCACCAGATATCAATGCTATGCAGGACATTACTTCATTTTCTTGTTTAGTATGGGGTTTTTCCTTTTTTCCCTTTTTTCCTTTTCCTTTTCTATTTCACTGGAGGTAGTGAGCCGATTTTCAGTGGAAGTGAAATGCGGCATGATAAGCAGTTACTTTTCTGATAGGCAATGCTGAACATACACAGTTTACAGTGTTGTTTCCTTCAGCTTTTAATGGTTTTGTTGTTTGGTTGGGGTTGTTGTTGTTGTATTTTTTTGTTTGGTGTGGTTTTTTTTTTTTTTTTTTTTTTCCCCTGCACTGAATGCTTGGAGAAGTTCTGTTTTGGCAATTATAGATTTAAATGCCAGAAATGGTAGGAAGAAATAATAATTTGGTTTGGTTGTATTGTGGTGAAGATATGACTTAATCTGATAGGATTAATTACTCTTAATGTCTTGATTAGAAAGATGACATTTTAGCTAAGGACAGCATGCAGTATGTACATTGAATAGCTACTGTAAATCACATTTCAAAAAAATGTATTCATAGACTGTTCTTCATATATTTCACAGAAATCATAGTCTGGTGAATAAATAGTAAAGTTTAAAAAACTATTCCAATATGTGCGTGTGTGTTTGATATATGCTTCTGAACATTTAAATTGTCTCAAGCAAAAAATACTGGGATTTGGAATTGCTTGCTGTCTTCATAGTACTCTCATAATGACAGATTTCCAGTATCTCCATGAGAGCTTTTCCTTCAGCTGCTGCTTTAGCATAATTACAGTGCTTTTGCATATATGTCATTAACAAGGGGGGTGCTGGGGGAAGCTCTTGTCAAGGCTGTTCATTTAGATATGTGATGCATGAGGCAGGATAATATGAACTTCCCAATAGGATACTAGTTGCTGCTTATGGTACACCACTGATGCACTGTTTTGTTATTGCAAAGAAGGTAATATCATTATAAACATGGATTTTTATATCTAGCTTAATTTATATAAAGACAAATGGCAGTGGCTCTTAGGTCAAAAATACATTTGTTATGATAGCTGTTTACCAATGCTGTTATTATTGTAAGTAGAGCAACAAAACACAGCATTTTACAATTATTAACCATGATACAGTAGTAGTGAGCATGCTGTTTCCCCCTGTCCTGCGTGTGCCAGTTGTATTAAAGAGCCTTCCCATAAACAGTGAAATGCAAATAGAAAATTCTATAGCTTTGTAAATTAATTATTTTCTACTACTTTTTTTACTACTTGGTTTTGTGGGCAGTGAGAATAATGCTCATTTTATTTTTTGTTTAGGGACAGCTCTGAACATGATTAATATGCTGTATGTTGAATCTATAAATGATGTGTGTGTGACTATAAATACTAAAATGTAACTGCCTGCTACTGGAAGTACGTATATGTTGCTTTTCTTATCTTGTTTAAGGCTTTGTTAAGGGAAACATTTGACAAAGATCTCTTAAAAGCACCAGGAAAGGTGTTGCTTTGCCACCTGTGCTTAGTTTTCTTAGGAACTACAGAGCGATGTTCATCCTCCAGCAAAATGGGTCTGATCCAGGGCTTGCTGAAGATGATGAAAATCTTTTGATAGATTTCAGGGGGATTTGGATCAGGCTGTTTATGGATTACTCCATGGATTACTTGTAGTGTGTCTACTTGTAGCCTGCCAGGTTATTTAAGATATAGCTGTCAAATTGTGTAGTAACATGCTTTCAGAAAGCATTTACCTATTTGATCTCAGGCAATTCAAGGAGTGGTTTTGTGACATGCTGTTCCTGGTGGCTGCCCATGCCAGCTACTGCAGATCCTTTTCGTAGAATCCTAGAATGGTTTGGGCTGGAAGGGACCTTAAAGATCATCTAGTTCCAATCACCCTGCCATGGGCAGGCACATGTCCCACTAGACCACATTGCTCAAAGCCTTATCTAACGTGGCCTTGAACACCTCAAGGGATGGGGCATCCAGAGCTTCCCTGGGCAACATGTTCCAGTGACTCACCGCCCTTACAGCAAAGAACTTAGTTCCTCATCTACATCTACCTCTTCCAGCTTGAAGCCATTACCTCTCATCCTATCACTACAAGCACTTGTAAAAAGTCCCTCCCCAGCTTTCTTGTAGGCCCCCTTCAGATATTGGAAGGCCACAATAAAGGCTCTCTGGAGCCTTCTTTTCTCCAGGCAGAACACCCCCAGCTCTCTCAGCCTGTCCTTGCAGGAGAAGTGTTCCAGCCCTCTGATCATCTTCATGGCCCTCCTCTGGACCCAGTCCCACAGTTCCATGTCCTTCTTGCACTGGGGGCTCCAGAGCTGGTTGCAGTGCTCCAGGTGGGGTCTCATGAGAGCGAATTAGAGGGTCAACAAGCTTTCTGGGCTGCACTAGTACATTGTTGGTTCATGTTGAGCTTTTCATCCACCAGAACCCCCAAGTCTTTCTACTCAAGACTACTCCCAATACATACTCCATGCAGCCTTCATTTTTGCTTGGGATTGCTCCGACAGGTGTGCAGGACCTTGCACTTGGCTTTGTTGAACTTCATGAGGTTGGCATGGGTCCACCTCTCAAGCCTGTCAAGGTCCCTCTGGATGGCATCACTCTCCCTAATTCTCTGCTTTCACTCTCCCTTCTCTGAAACTGGGTACCTACCAAGGGCATCAGAAGACATGAGATTAAAATTAGATATTTCAAATAGGCCAAAACCATTTTTCAGATAATGCTATATATTGTAAAACAAAACCATTGAGGAATAAGTCACTGGAGGAGTTTTTAGAATGTTAGAATTTATGACTGTTCAAATGACCATAAATGACACTTGTAAATAAATGAAAATGTTTAGAGGTTCAAACCCTTTGTGGTTATTTTGTGCCTTTAGTAGGATGGTCTGTGAACTGGCCTTACTACCATTTTTTCACTGCATAACCCTCTGTTTCTACTAATTTCATATCAGCATCTCAGGCAGGGTGCAGAAGCATGTGGGGTGCAGCGGAGGGCTATTATAGGTTGCAATAGCAGCCTTCAACGTTGCTTTCTAGCTGAAAGCTAAGAAAGTGGATATTTTTAAGGTAGGTACTGAATAATAGCGGGCAGCTGGAAGTCCTTTCCCTGTATATCTCTCATGAGTCTGAATTAAACAATTAGCTAATTTTGTTATGAATTATGGCATTGATGTGCATGGGTGAAAATCCTGGTTTTAATTAAGTGGAAGAATCCAATTCTGTTGACTAAAGAACAAGCATAAAATCATGAGCTCTGAAAGACCCAAAATGTGAAAACAGAAGATACAAGTTTATCATAGCTGGCATCATGGCTTTTAAGTCATGGCAGGCTTTGATACACCATTATTTAATGCATGAGTTTGACAGCACTGAGATAAAGTTTCTGATATAAATAGATTCATCTTCTTTTTCCAGGGGCTGTTTTACTATGAAAAGAGGTTAGAGGGGGGAGGAAAGTGAGACAATGCCCAGGAGAGCTGCATTTGCTGTGTCTCTTCTGCTGCTTCGGACTTCATCCTCTTCCTCACAAATGCTACATGTAATTTAGCCATTTCTCTGATGGTTTGTACAAAGTACCTTTTTATGTATCATAAAATACAGTGTATGTATCATCACTACCATCTTTTCAGTAATAATAATAATGGGAAGGTTTCTGAAATCAAATTTCACTTAAGGAGAGTAAGTTAGTTGGTTTAGTTTTCCAGCTGTTGGTACAGTGTTAGAGGTGAAAACTCTAAAAGAGGGAAAGGACTCATGTTTCCAGAGTAATATAAGTTTCCAAATTACTTCTTAGTAATTTGTAGACCAACAGGCTGTGAGTGGCATCTGAAGGAGATAGAATATTTCCCAGTCTAGAAACAGGAGGAGAAGACCACAGGTTGGAGAGCAGCTGTCCTGTCTGTCCTTGCTTCTTATGGTGAGCTTGGGGGCAGCTGAGGCAGCCTATCAATCTTTCCATCTCCTTCTCCAAGAACCAGCTTTTGGGAGAGATAAAAGAAGCAACAGATATAAAATCAGTGTAACACAGCTGTAGGGATCTACAAGCACCTACAGTGGCTGGCTTTGTGCAACCAATGATTTGTTGAGCAAACCACCAGAACATGTGTGGCCTTTGGGACACCTGGAATTTTTTGCCCATATCCAGAAAAGGAAGAGGTCTTCAGGCCTTTGCTGAGAACGGGACATTGTCCCACTGTACAGCAAGGCAGCAGCAGGAGCATTGCAAGAGAGGTCTGAAGTCACTACCACATTTTGCAAAACACTGAGGTGCATCAGGCTGAATAAATACATTAATGATATTGGCAAGAGCAGCATGCAGAACAGCAAAGCAGAAGTTAGATATCTGATCTCACAGGATGAAGCAAAGAACTAGAAAAGTGTATTGTTTCTACTTGCCTTTAGAAATGCTAATAGTACATGATTCAAATGCTGAACTCCTGGTTTTTGAGGGGGCAAAGATCCCCTTCATAGGTGAGCTTCCTGAAACTTCCCTTCTGGAGATCAGCTCTTCTGAAGAGCCACAGGAAAGGCATGAACTTTGAACATTTCTCAGGAAGCTGTAGCTGGGGAAAGGGGAGAGGGAGGAAACCAAACAAAGTAAATCCTCTCAAAGCTCTCTGATCTCCCTCCTCCACTTTTCTTTTTAATGATTAGCTTTGGCAATCTGATTCTATAAAGATACTTCTCTCCCCTGCCTCTTTGTACAATTTTGTGGCTGTTGATCCTTTGTAGACTAAGAGCTCATTCCCTGGGATTATCTGTTAGCATCACTGAAATGCAACTGCCAGGATAGGACAGAATTAGGGAATGAAAAATATCTTGAAAATAAAATAATAATTTTTTTTAAAAGGATTTGTAAGGTTTAAAAGATACAACAAATAGTTGGATCATTTTATGTAGAACACAGATTAATATTTTTAAACTCTTTTTAATTTTATTAGTCTTCTCTTGCCATGTGTGACATGAGGAATTAGTGAAATGTGCCTGCCCAGTTTTATATCTAGTTTGGGTTGCAGGTGATAAAAATTCATTATCAGTTATACAACCTATCTGTTCAGAACATGTTCTTGCTCTCATCCATTTTTCACTGACAGATTCAACCTAAAGGCCAAAAGTATGCATGAAGATGGACTCTAACAGTTCTCACTTACATGTATGGCAAAAAACTACTGACTTGTAGATGTGAAAAAAATGTCAGCCAATGCTCATAATCTAGCAATTTGCATCAACAGTAAATGTAATTTTAAAATAATGGTTTAATTTGCTTTTTTGAAATCAGATTTGTGGTCTAAGTAGACTCCAGAGAAGTCTCCAGGTTGCCCAGAAAAATTACTATGTGACTACATAATGAAGAACATTATGTCCATTGGAACATAGGAGATGTTACAGTGATTTCTGTCAGACTCGATTTTGACAAGTCTATTTTTAATCTTGCAGTTTGACATATAGCCTTTAAAGAACATGTATCCTTTGCATGCTAAATCCTCTGTTATATCCTCTTTGAGAACTGCAGTTTAATGCGTGTCCTTGGAACAAGGAATTTATTCTTCTGCAGATAGATCGTTGTCAGTGTGTACAAATGAAGAAGATAAGACTTTTGAAGCTTTTTTTTTAATGCTTATCTCACGATTGCAGCACGAGTGAGAGCTATCTGTGGTGCCTAATGACTTCATCAACTGGCTTTAAATGAAAGTCCTCAACACACTAACCATGAAACACAAGTATAAGCTGTTCAAGAGAAGAATGGGATATTAACACAAGAGAAGAAAACTACAAACCCCTAAGGTTGTTCTTTATAGGATTTATTTTGTAGAAGGGAAACCTTGATATTGCATACTTTTCAGGCTCATTAAAGTTGTTTGATTTTCTTATACAGGAGACATTTTTATGCAGCATACTTGAGTTGGCTCCGACTATAAGAGCAAGCTCTGCAGTGTCCAAAGCCAGATAGTGAAGATGAGGTGCCTAACACCCTGTGTGCAGCCCACAGAGCAGAATGCTTGGTCTGTTTGTGAGTGTGACAGGCCAGGGGCCTTTTTGAACAGTAAAACTTAATACCTGATTGAAAACAACTCTTCTCATAAGTTACTAGTGATAGAACAAGAGGGAATGGCCTCAAGTTGCTCCAGGGGAGGTTTAGACTGGACATTAGGAAGGGCTTTATCACTGGAAGGGTTGTCAGGTATTGGAACATGCTGCCCAGGCAGGTGATGGAGTCACCATCCCTGAATGTATTTAAAAGCCATGGAGATGTGGTGCCTGGGGATATGGCTTAGAGGAGGATTTGGTAGAGTATGGTAGAGTAGAGTTAATGGTTGAACTCGATGATCTTCAAGGTCTTTCCCAACCATAGTGATTCTATGAAAGTCATCTCTGTGAGCTCCAGCTGTTTGAAGTTTGGTCTTTAGCCCAAACTAGTCACCTGTAGCTATGCTGAAGACAGGGGAAACTATTTGCAGCTGTCTCTCTGATAACAGAAAGCTTTTAGAGGATTACTTTAAGCCGTGATACTGCACCCATTAGACAGTTTGAGATGAATCTCTCTGTGGAAGTCCTGTTAGGATGGGTGCTGGGGGTGGTTGGCTGGGCTGTGCTGGCTGGACTGACCTTTTCAGCTGCAGTCTCTCACTTCAGCCCATTTGCAATTCATAGGCAAGTGTCCCTATGCTCCACCCCAGAAACTTGCTGGCAGTGAACACAGCCCATGCAATAACTTGCCCAGAGGAGATGGTTTTTGGCAGGTTGATTCAGAGTGGCAGGCAGCCAGAGGCAGCGGCAGCGTTGGTGTAATGGCTTGTGGTAGGTAGAAGGCACTTGTGTAAGGTGATTCTGCTTACTTTAGTGTTTTGTGACAAAGAGTTGCTTGATTCAGTAGAGTGGTTGTGCTGGGAGCGGAGGCTGTGGCTTTCCCAGGACAGCCCTGTGCCAAGGCATGGCATGCTCCCTGCCCAGCATCAAGGGTCTGAAGCCCCTCTGTGCAGGGTGAGACTGCTCCAGAGGTCCTGCCTTCTGCAACGGGGCTCGGCGCTCTGTGGGGAAACAGAAGAGCCCTGTCAAATCATGAGGGACATAAATCTAGCTGAAAAAAATACAAGTGCCCCAGATAAATTATTTAGAAAATGTCTATAAAATTAATTTAGAAAGTCACATGAAGTCAGTTCTCTCTTCTTTTTTTCACTGTACCAATATCCATCTTCCCTCCTACCATCTTCTGGCTGCAGCTATACGGTGAGTTACGTATTCTCCTCCTCCACAAACAGCTTCCCTCCTGCCGCTCAACCTTTTCCTAAAGAGCAGAGAGACGTTTTACTGTCCTTCTCTTCAGTCCCGACTGCTACCCACAGCTTCTAAGGGGCAGGAGAGGACAGTGACAGAAGTGGTTAATTTCCACGTTTTGTTGCTCAGCGCGGAGCGTGGTTGTGCTGCAGAGGCGGTGGGCTGGGGCTGGCCTGCATGCAGCACGTGTGCAAATCCTATCCCCGAGTGAACTTCAGTCCTGCTGCTACAGATAACCAACCACCAGCTCTCTGCAAGCGTGGGCATTTTTTGGGGGGGTGTAACTGATACTGAAGAGAGTGGCATTGTATTTTTACTGCTCTTGTTAACCGTTGTATCTCTACTAAAGCTCATGCTGGTGCGTCCGACTGCGCTGCAATTATGTCTTCAATTTCTGTGTGGATGGAAGAGTGCAGCCATTCAGCATTTTATGCTTGGTTTGTGTCTGCAGGGTAATTTTCTTCTCCCCTTTTCAAACGTTCTTTCCTCTCCTATATTTTGCAATATTACTGCATTTATCAAGGAAGAATTTCTGCTGAAGTGTAATGTAAGTTTTATCTCAAGGGCTGCGTTTATGTGCAGTGTACATGTGCTTTGTAACTTTTCAGTGAGGCTTGTACTGATGATTCTTTCTCTGAAGGAAAATGTAAAGCAAATTATATAGTTCTAGTGATACAAAAGGTGAAAAAAAAAAAGGATATAACAGCATAAATGCATTATTAACTCTAATAAATATTTAGATGTATTAAATGAAAATTAACAGTATGATTCTGAAAGGCTGGACAGAGCTTTAAATAAAATACATTTTTGAAGTAATATCTTATTAATTTTTAGCACAGTAAATAAGTACATCCTTTTATTAAAAAAGAGGGAGTGAATCTTTGAATTTTAAACATTCTGGATGTATGTTATATATTCATGGCAGGGCATTTTCATAACTAATGCAATTTAACAGAAGCAAGTGCTTAATTGGTTGGCAACAATTCTGTCTCAATTTCTCCTCATATCATTCTACATCTTAAACACACTAAATAATGTGTGGGGACACAGCTATGGTCAAACAGTTTGCATATTGGGACTATTGCTGTCTGAATTACTGCACCATGTGCATGGTAGCTGCAGAAGAGTAACCTCTTCGGCTGCCCATCCAAATCATTATAAGATCACATTTGCCATCACTTATACTGCTTCAGTGACACATGGATATGTCTTTGGCATCTCACCAACCAATTTTCTATTCCAGACTCAGTAAGCAAAAATCATTTGTTATTAGTCTCTGCAGCTCAGTATCCATCAGTTGTCTAACCTTGCAGATATAATAGTAATAATAAAACCACAAAACTCAAGCCACTGACTAATGAAACTTTTCTTAAAGAGGCATTGAATGAAACTTGTTTTGTTCAAACATTTATTTCTTAAAACTATTTCTGTCAATCTTTAATTACTTAAAACATAATAGTAGCAATGTGTTCCACAACAATTAACAGATGTGATCTTAGGTTAGATTACATAGTCTGGTTCAAAAACGCAGGTAAGATTTAAATGCAAAAAAAATAGTGTTCAGGCATCTGAAAGAGATGTTACTTACTCTGTGAATGAATGTGTTTTTCTAAGGAACAGTAATAAAGCAAATAATAATGAAATGAGAACAGTATATAAAATAGTGCTTGAAAATAAAATATTCTTCAGAATTCAAGAGCTTTATTTCATTTCTGAATGCATCTTCCTCTAAATTTCTTTTTCTTTATTGGTTGGATTATTTAGAGCTGAGATGTCTTTGAAGGACTTGCAACACAAAATAGCCTTATATGAATTTTAGGCGTTATTACGAAAAACTCAGATATAACTCTAAAACAAGATGCTCCTAAAGCATTTAGTATTTAATCAGCAAAATTTATCTAATGTTCTGCTTTTTGAAGTGCATTACGGAAAGGAAAAAAATTTAATAACTGCAGGAATGGAGGATGTATGTGAACACCTGACCTTTCATCACTACATACACAATGCCCTAACCTGAAAGTAAAAATGCCAGTGCCATACAGATTATGAATAGCAGCTGTAATGATTTCTAATCCTTCAGTGCAAATAAAAATGAAACTCTGATCATAAAAGATAATGGTTAATTTGTCACATAATAAAAATATGTTTAAGATTTTCCCATTTTTAGTGATCTTTATTCCTCTTTAATATTTAAGTTCCATAGATCTCTCTGGCAATCTTGTTGATACAGGCACTACTCCTCTGCAGTTTCTGACATCTTCAACTATGTTTTATTTTGCTTCTGTGTTACAAATTATAAATGTGATTTTAGAGTACATGATTTCTGTGTTTCTCAGCAAGGAACAAGTTTATACCACTGATTTATTTTTTTTTTTTTTTTTTTCATTGCCATAATTATTTATTCAAAGTATTTGGCATTGCATAATGCATTTTATTGAATTTCTCTTTCTAATGATCTCTTAACTGCCATGCTACCTAGATTGACCCAATTTCACTGTGCAAAATGCAACATCAGCATATACAGGAAATCTACTCTCTGTCCAAAGCATGTCCACCCATGACAAAAATCAGAGTAGAGGGAGACTGTTGGGTGAGTAGAAACACTAATGATGTAATGTTTGCTTTATATTAATATCATTATATCAGGTGCCTAAGTTTTGTCAGGACTTGGTAGACAAAGAAGAGCTCTGCTAGAGACAGGGTTCCATTGTGGAAGGTAGCAGCAACACTTTGCCTACTGCCAGAAGATACCGTGACCATCACAGCAAGCACACTTCCCTTCACATCCTTTCGTGTCATTGTGGCCATAAGCAGTCACTTGTGAGTTCTGCTTTACTTTCATGGTTTGTGGTAGCAGGGCTACACCTTGTTTGTTCAATCACCAATAAAGTTTTAACCTGGGTGCAGAGTTAACATTTCTGTGAAATTAGCCTTTAGGCATGCCATGAAGTTTTCATTTGACTTCTGAGCTAACTTTGTGGCATTTGCTGAAGGAAAGAATACCTGATCCTGATCCTGTATTTCTCTTTTATTCTTTCTTTCCCATTGTCAAGGTGTCCTCATCTAGAACATGCTATTCTGACATTTAAAATGAAGAGAAGTAGCCTAGCATCAATGAAATCAAAACTTTCACTTCCCATGGGACATGAGAAGTCTGCTGCAGCCAGACTAGAGAAAAAAAATATTAAATAGTTACTTGCTAACATAGTGTCTGCAGAAAGAAACATTAAAAAGAAACCGTTAGGGCATTTATTTCCTGAGAGAAAATTCATGTTGTTTCACTTTGGAAGGAAAAAAAATAAAACGCTAACAAGGCTTCATTATGTGAATATTAGTGTTACATTTTTTTTCTGAAATATCCTTTTCAATTGCTAGATCATGTTGTTAATCTCTCCTTTGCAATGAGGTAAGAATAGAATAACATCAATTTTCAGGGTTTGGGAAGTTACCTCATAATCTCCTTCAGTCCTTTAAGCTTCGTTATTTTGTCTGTTTCCACGACTGAAGTAAAAATTCAAGAGGCTATGTGACTGCATCATGGTGTCTGAGCAACTGCTGGATATTCAGTAGAGCACAAGAAAGCCTCTCTTAATTCAGGTAATGTAGAGGAACATCTGGGACCTATACAGAAAAGCACTCAAAGTATTGTGGTCCTTTTCTTTCCCTCTCCCAGGTAAATGAACTCTGAATCCAGTGTGACCATCCAGGCTTATTTACAAAAACTTCAAATATTAAAATAATTTTGTAATTCCATTTAGCATTTTGTTTAAATTATATTTTTCTGTGACCATGTATGCAACTGTAACAAAGTCATGATGGCTCTATTTTTGAAAGTTAAAGTTAAGAAATGATGGAATGATCAGAATAGGTTTCATAATCATTGCTAGGTCTCTGGTGGCTGCACCAGAGATTTGGTTCCTGCCACTGTTTCAAAGTGTGAGCTTTCATGCCAGCATTGGGTTGGATTTTGTGGAATGGTTAGAAGTTACCATGTTGTGCATTTTGTTCTGCGACCTCAGTGTTTCAGTATGGTCCAAGTTCCTGGAAGCCCTCAATAAATACGCTAGTGCAAAAGATAAGTGATCCCACGTTAATGACGTGGGTTTCAGGTACCCGCCTGGGGTGTGCAGTGGACAGCCATTTTGTGCCTGCTGCCTCCTGCGCGTGGGCAGCTGCAGAGTGGGAAAACAAAATGGCACTTACCTCACGTAGAAACCCTGTCTGAAAGGGCTCACTGGAAACGCCCACAGAAGTGCCATTTACAAGTCATTGCGATCTGATGGAAGCAATATAGTCTGACAAATAAAGAAGAGAAATTTTGAGGGGAGTGGAACTGCCCTTTCCATGATGAGAACACCCTGTTCTGTAAATATTTTGATAGTCTTGTATAGTAGCTCCATAGCACCATTCCTAAAGATGCCTTCTCAATAGACATCTTGGGGCTGCCTTGTATTGCACTTTGTTCATTATGCTTTGAGAATTAACTTCTCCTCAAAGCTCCTGAGGCTTTGGCAGCTAGTGATAGCAAAACTAGCACTGAAGCATTGGCCTGGATGAGTGACCTGGGAGACCAATATTATCCCACTTTATCTGTCTTTGATCCTTTAAAACTAATGTGCAGAAAGTCTAATTAGAAGAGGACAGCTGAACAATTAATTAATAGGGGAGTAAGTGCTGCATTTTTCTGCTTGGCAATATGGCATCTTCATGCAGCGTGCAGTAATTTATGCTGTGATCGTGTGGAAGTAGCTTGGTAACAGCTGAACTTGGTGAACGTCTCGGTCCATCAGGTACACACACATGCCCATCTGGTTCTCGGTTTTTACACTAGCCAAAACAAGGAAATACTGATTCTGTTGGTGTAGACAACTCCAGTGTTAGCAACTTCTAATACATCCTCCCCCTAATATGCCTTGAGGTTTCATGTTGAGTTCTCTCAGGGGCTAAGGGAAACCATCGTGAATGAAAAGTGATTGTCTAAGGAAGGTGGCCCAGTCAGTGCAGAGTTTTCTGCATATTGCTTTTATTAAGAGTTGCACTCCAGAATTAAGTGAAGGCTGATGTAAGAAGCAGCTGGTAAGTCACAGATACAGGACTGCAGGTAACGTTGCTCAGCAGTTAGCAGCATAATACTGACGTTGATATTCAAGTAGCCTTATCAAGGCACTCTTGAACAGCACACACAGTTATTTACTGTTTGACAAACATTTTGGTAACTAAGTAACTCAGATTATAGCCCTAAAGTTGAGAATATAAGCAAATGGACAAACTTTGGGTATTCGTGGAGAGGAGGATTGTTTTGGTTAGAAGTAAATATAGGTGTTCATAAAGCACTGAAATTCAAGAACTTTTTAAGGCTCAGCTTCCCACAGTGCTAATAAAGGAGACTAACAGAGTGAATATGACACGTGAAAGCTTGACAGATGGACAGCCTTAGAGAATGGAAGGCTCTTTTATTTTCAAAACTTTTCCTGAAGAGGCATCTGAAGTGGCACCTCCTGTATGAAAGCCCACCAGTGTGCCACAGCGCTGATCTGAAGGGGCCACCTCTGTCGGAGGAAGCAAGCATAATTCAGCCTGCAGATGCACTGCCTTCTTGGCCCCTTATGGAGACTGCCAATAAAGGTTCCAATTAGTGCCAGCTGCAAACTGTGACAATTTTAAAGATTGACTTTCACACCATGCCAGACTTTTAAAAGGAAGAAGAACATTTATATGAAACACAATTTGCTTTGACAGTAATTTTCTGTACACTGTTATTGAAGTTATTTATGTTTGAATCAGAGGTTCTTTTCTCTCAGCTGTGTTTCTGCTGCTGTTTAATCCTGCAGTGCAGTAATAATCCCATGCTTATATCTTTTATACTTTATGTGGCAGTGGTCATTTCAACTGTCCGTTACTTGCATGGTTTTTAGAGCTCAGACATTCAAACAGGAATCCAGCAGAATTCCCAGATCCTTGTGAAGGTTGCTTCTGCAAGTCCTCACATATTTAATGGCAGACTTAAATTTTAAGGACCTTGTGAAGCAGCAGGGCTTTTCAAATTAAACTGTAGAGTTCAGGAGTTCACAAGTTGAAGTGCTTGTATGTCAAGAGTATTTCACTGCATTGATAGTGAGGCTAAGTGCAGGTAATACCATTAACAGTGGTAGAAGAAGCAGCCACCAGCTTTCCAAATGTCAGTATGATCTCTCTGCCATCTAGTAACAGGGTTTCCAACACACCTTACCTATCTCCAAAAATAAGACCTGAACACCATGGTATTTGTGTTCTGTGCTCTGTCACCCCTGGAAAAAAAGACCAAACAGTATCTAACCTGATGTTCCCAGTCATTTCTTAGTTGTTCCTTGTGTCCACCCCTAAAGCAAGACCTTGACCTCATGTCCCGTCTGCAACCATGCAATGTTACCTCTCCTTCCCAAAGTGGGACCCCACACCTCACCTTTGCATTAGCACACTTAATTTCATGAGCCTCTTACTACATTTCTTGCCTGCTTCACTCCTGCAGCTGTCTTCTGAGATGGAATTTGGGATGCCACACATGGAAGCAGAGAGGGAAGAGCCACACACACCATGGCTCTTTCTGGAGTTTTCTGGTGCAGGGGAGCTGGGCCACACAGGCTGTTAGCTTGTGTATTTGTGTTTGCCCGGTGGTGCTTCTTCTGTCACAAAAATAGCCTTAGGGAAAGTAATAATCTCCTTAAAGCTTCTCTTTTCCTGTCCCTCTGGGTGTCAATGAATACTGACTTTTTCCACTATCTTATCAAGGTTCCCCTAGTCCATTCACAGAGGTCAGCATGATTGCAGGACCTGGAGGCATGCTAGGGGAAGGCTGTGTGATAACAGCAGAGGATAAGCCAGCACTGGGTTAAGACAGGTTTTCATTGTCCCACAGACATCCCTCCAGAAAACGTCTCTAGCCCTGGAAACGTGTCCAGGCTGATCTCTAGGACTAACTGTTCTCTTCTACAGGAACTGTTGCTCATGGTAAAAGTCAGAAGTGAAATCTGGAGGTTTCCTAGGCAAAGATAAATACTGTAGCAGTTTTTATGTAAAAAATGTATATACAGCTCAAATCAAAATGATCCTTTTGAAATCATTTTAAATGTACTACAATAGAATGACTTTGCAAACGCATTAGTTATTACTGCCTTAATGTTTGTAATAATGAAAGCCATTCAAATATTGAATTATTTTTCTCTAGCCTAGCTGAAAGAATTTGGAGATGAATTCCATTTTCGTTAGCTTTGAACAGGATGTTTTAGGCAACCTGTTACATTTTGTAGTTAGCTTTTGACCCACTGATTTCTCTTTCCTTACTTAAAAATGGCATCACACTCCATAATTCTGCAATTAAGGCCTTTGTCATCAATAGTGAAACATAAAGTGAAACAGGGAATCCTGAAATAGCAGTGAACAAAGCATTTCAAAACAAGAGTTTCAGAATTTCATGTTCAGTGTGAGTGAAGCTGAGATAGAATATGGTTAAGAGAAAAAAATTTAAATGACATTACCTGTAAAAGATATTGTTTATTATATGTCAATTCCTAATCTGTACATCTTCACTGAGAAAGAAAACTAATACTCCTCCAGTATGTAAAATTGCTGGAAGCTTTTAAATTAGCATAAACAATAATTTTTCATTCTCAGTGGTAAGAGTGAGTACAGGTAAAATATATCTTTTATTCATATGCTATATTTGCTGTAAGACGCATACAAAGAGCAGAGCCACTTAGTCCATATTGCTCAGATACTGGGAGTCCCTCCACATTCCTCGTCTGCCTTCATATCCTTTCCTCTCTTCTGTCAAGAAGGAAGCAGAAGAGAGACAGTGATTTCCAGCTGCAAGTTCACAGATAAAGTCAGTTGCTGTCATTGTAGCTGAATGTTAATGTCTCACACCGCCTGAGATGCGTGATACTTAGTAATACAACTTTAACCTTTATAATGTGCCATAATTTGATTCTCGAACCATCTATATTCTCTCCTTGTTGCAGCCTAAGTAGCTGTAATGAGTAGGGAGAATGAACAAATATAATCATCACACAGGGCACAGGGAAGGACGGAGAGATGAATCACTGAAATTTCCATTGCAGTTTTCAGATTTTATCCTTGTTCTCAACATTTGATTCAAATGTCAGGAAATTAAAGAAATGTGATATTCTAGTGTGGTCTCTCTGCTAGCTGGTCAGATGGCAGAGCACCCAAAAAGTCCTCAGCTGATGTCCAGTCTTGGAGTTGCAGATGTCTGGTCTTGAGTAACTTTAAAAGAATATGTAGATTTAAAAGAGAAATAATTAGGTTGTGAGTATGAAAGGTAATAAAATATCTGTTATATATACTTTGTGTAATCTAAACTTTTTATATGTTCTACTGCCACACATGGACATAAGTAGGTACACAAACATTTAAACTATAAAATTTACAGGTCACAGTACGTGGTCAGTGATTCCATTGCTTTTCCATTACTGTGGTATGTATACAATACACAGTATGATTGCAAGTCTCCAGTGATGTGCAAGGGTTACCATTTAGGTATATAGAATTTGCTAACAGCATTGGAAGTCGAAAATGAAGTGCTGTGGTGTGGAGTTTTGTCACCAGGAACTGAGAAGGTTTTAAAATGAGCGGTGGAGTTGTGACTGAGTACTGCAGATCAAAAAGATGCTGCTCAAATATTTCTTTTGTAACTGCTGTGTTTTGTTTGTAGCATGTGTTTTACAGAAACAGTTTTCTGCAATGATGAGAGAACTGTATGTGGTGCTTATCACCTGCTTTGTGTAGGTGTAACATGCTTGTGTCCAGATACTCCAAATGGCCTCATTAAAGCCTCAGATGTTGAATGGATGGACCAGGATATCACATCCTTTCAATGCAAGTGATTATCCTGTAAGAAAGTCTTGTCCCCAAAATAAATCTGTTGACCTTTTGGTTTAAAAAAGCTCTTGTTAGCCTAGGATGAATCTTGACTACATTGGCACCTGGACAGGTTTAATCCAAAAATAATGAATAGCCAAAAAACATTTTCAGAAGCTGATATTTTTTTAAAGGCAGCTCTCTAAGGTAGCTGGACTGCAGGAGGCAGGAATAGTGGTATTGTTGTGCTGCATGAGAAGCATAAATTAGTGGGTTGAAAGGAATTGAAGACGTCGACTGGGCTTGCAGTAGTTACCCCAGGGCTGCAGTTTGTCCCATAGCTGGCAACTGTGGGCTTTTCTGTCTACTCCTATGCTTAGATTAACATAGCAGTGACAAAGTGGACAGATGCAGATAGCATAGGTGTGACTGTGAGACTCTTATAATAAATCACATTTCTTATAGTACATTTTCAGATTGCCAAAAATGTGGTAGGTAGAACAGAAAAAAAAAACGAGTAGAGGGAATCCTGTTGTTAGCCAGAACAGAATGGGGGTTGTTTGTTGTTTTTTTTTAACTGTAAGCTACAAACTCTTCAAGAACAATAATGGAGAATAATAATGAATAATTGTGGAGGTTTCCAAAACTGAACTTTACAGACCTTAAAAATGAACTGTAAATTTATAGAAATATGAACACTGTAAATAAAGGCTGTTTCATGGTTGACTAAATAATTTCTGGAGTTTAACTTTGGAAAATGTTTTATTGAAATGAAAAATAATTGTGGGAACTTCCTTACTTATATCTAAAGGGGATAAAATTAGGCTGGTTTGTGGCAGAATATTCCATTTTTGCCATGTGTGACTTCCTGTTATTTTCTTAACTCTTTAACTTAATTTTTTTTCTGTTGTTCCAAGGACAGACAAGCAATCAAAACCTTCAATCTCTCTCTTTGAAAAGTCTATCTATACTCTTTCAGTGTAATAATACAAATATCTAATAAGAGGAGTGAAAATTGAAGCTTAACAGATTTTTCTTTTATTAGGGGATATTTGGTCACACCTTACCTTTTGCATGACTGATGACAGAAATAGAATTTGCTATCCCAGTTGGCCAGTAGGCTTTATCAAATATAGGCTGAATTTCTAGAATGATTTTCTGACTAATTTTTTTGTCTATCCTCTATTTTCTTTGCTTTTTGGCTTTTTAAGTTGCATATCAATGCTGTGAATATGCATATAAATAACACTGTATAAGACCAGTTCAGTGTGATTTATTTTAGTTCTGCTGAACAGGTCAGACATGCCAAAGCAGTTGCACTTCAGTTAGCCAGGCAATAAATCACATAAACAATTAATTGTGTTTGAAAGTAGCAAAACCAAAAGAAAATCAACTCCATCTCAACAAAACGGCAACTGACTGTTTCTTAGCTAATATTGTCATCAGCAGCCATCTGTCCAGCAATGTAATACAAGAGATAATGACTCTGGCTTCTCTTCCTTCTTCTTCCACTTCACCCTTACTTTTTCCCAGTTACCCACCATGCCAAAATGCCCACCAGTAGTCAAATTATACCTATGTCATTTATCTAAACGAGTTGATCATATCAAGTTTACTAATAATTTCTTCTCTTTACCCTGTAAATCAGTTGAGTTTTCTAAAAACTACCTATATGTCTTCCATTTACTAATTTCATCCTAAGGAACTGTGTAATTTAAAAAAAAAGAAAAAGTTTCCGTAGCAAGCTTGTAAAAATGTAAATGTTCTAATGGTGGTATTCACTAAATGTGAGCTAGAGAAGAAATGGGGCCTAAATTTTGTGCTCATCTTTGTTTTGTAAACACTGCTGTCTTCTGATAAATTTGGCATTAAGTGTACTAGAGCTAGATGGTATAAAAAGTGGCTTGCTTTTGTAAAGTAGGTGAAAGAAATTCACAGTCTACAGCTGTTGAACTGCTAGCATTAATCAAATGTATTCTATTCTTGCTGGAGGAAACCATTATTGCAGCATGCAGGTCTCTCTGATGAAGCAAATATTTCATAATATAAACTGTAAAGTTAAGTCAATTCGATTTATTAGATTGGAAAAAAGCTTATTTTTTTAATATCCTTTGTTATTCAGATTGTTTGGCAGATTATTCATCTCTGTAATTCTCTGCTATGTCACTGTAATAAATATTTTGCCATATTACTGCAGTTTTCTCCATTAAAAAGGAAAGCTGGTTATCTGTAGTGAATAAAAGTATGAATCTTTGCTTGATTATACTTTTTTTTTTCTGTTTATAGAAGCTGCAAAGAATCAATCCTACTTACTGTTGTTCAACCTTACCCTGTAAGTATTGTCAGTGTTTTCTGAATTAGTTTCCTAGCAACATAGCAGCATTTTTTCTGCCTATATTCTGTCTGTGTCTCTACCTTATCTGTGCAATAAAAAGGAATAAGTGAGATAAGGGCTGTGTCTCTTAAAGGTGATGTTTAAGAATGTGTTACTGTGTCCTGCACTCAAAGAATGCATTAGCAAGTTAAATAATAACATTATCTTTAAACTCATACCGGGAAGATAGGTAGAGCAGGGTGCTGAGTTCTGTTTCAATTTCTGATCTGTTACAGCTCCTGGCTTTTTCTTGATTCTGGCTCAGTCCCACAGAGTTACACTACTCTGTCAAAGCAGCTGTGCTTTATGCAAGGGAGGGCTCTGTCTGCATCTCCAGCACTGGGCGTGTGGAGGTGAGGGACGAGAACAGGCAGAGAAGTGATTGTGTGAGGCTGGTTTGAAGGGACTGGGAGCAACTGCGGCCCGCTTTGGAGCTGGCTGATGCAACATGCCTTTGCACCTCACTCTGCACTTTGTGGGAGCAGGTTCATGGCTAGGTAGGTGTGTACCTTGAAGGCTGCTGAAGGGCCTCAGCCACACGTCAGGAGCGATGTCAGGTCCAGTAGGTCCATTCAGCTGGCTGTTGGCTAGCCTGATACACAACAGTTTTGATTAACAAGGGATATAATTGCATCCTTTTCACCCAAGAATAAGAGATGAGATAGATTTGACACAAAGATGTGAAAACAAGTTTATCTGATGAAGCTGCCAAAATATGCATCTTGCAAATTCAGCTTTGCCAGTGCTGTGTGGCTTCATACTACTTGTTTGCTTTTCTGGCTGGTTTAGAGGTGGCCATGTAATTTTGCTGCTCCTGTACCCTTTCTAGAAGCCAGTCTGCACAGCAGCTAAATGATGGGGGAAAAGCACACGTTCTGCAGCAAAACCAGGCACGGACTGCTGTGCTGCAGTAGTGCCACTGGCAGAAAGGTGAGCTGGGATCTGGTTGACATCAGCCCCTTAAATAAAAGTGCAGTTATAGCCTGACTAAATAAAGAAACCTAACTGCCTTTAAAGCTTACTGGATTACAGTCGGTGGGTTTCATCACAGGGAATATATATAATATGGTGGGAAAAAAAATCCTCACCCACTCGCCTCTTTTATGCAGATTGCCTTAGTTTCATCTATTAATAGGCTTCATTCTCATCTTTAAATATCAGGTGAAGAAAGGGCATGTGCTTTTTAGTGGAGGTATGTGTAGCCCTTAAAAGTGGACAGTGAAGTGTTGTGTCTGTGAGGTGCTGTGGCTTTTTACCACTGTGTTGCTGGTATGAAAGCAAGCCTATATGTACTGAACACAAGGAAAGCTGAATCCCAAATGAACTGTGCGCTCCACATTCAATGGGAGACCTTGCAGCACGGGTATAGCCCTCCAGCCATTGATGTGGAGAAGAAGAAAAGTCATAACTTGGTATTTTCCCAGCAATTTGGGGCCAAGCCCTGTTTGAGGACTAACCAGGCAGAATCTGTACCTCTCATTAGGTAGCAGCAAAGGTTAACAAATAACTGATCTACCTCTAGATGTTAGGAGTGGCAATGAAACACTTTCCCATCCTGTCAGCCATTTGGGCTGATGTGCCCATCTTATACATGCGTTTGTGTTGCTCCACTCTGGCATGTCTGTTAGAGTTCCCCAGCTCTCAAGGAGAGCTGTCTCCCCTCAGCAGACAAAGCACATGTTTTTTTGGTGGTGATGCATGTTTTATCTCACATAAGCATGAAGGTTATCTTCCCGAGAACGTCCATAGAGCAGTCAGAAGATGTAACTGGTGTATGTATATCAGTGCTAAGTTTAATTGATCCATTTTTATCCCAGAGTTGGAACGCTTCAGTAGCATGAGCTTTGGTAGGAGAGCTTCAACTGCAGGACTGTTGCAACCTGCAGATCTGCTCTGGTTTTTGTACTCATATTGTACCTCCCTACCTGTCCAGAACAGGTCTTTGTTGATTCATAGCATCCTTCCCTTCACTTTCAAGCCCAAGTTTTTTTTTGCAGTGGAAATGGAAGTGTGCCTAGGGATGTCGAGTAGTTGGGATGCTGCCACTGTGTGCAGCCAAGTTTGAGCCCTGAAGGAGTGCAAGGTCCCTCATTTTATGCAAACACTGGCTATGAAGTGTCCTGTGGACTCCCAAGTTGCCTGGAACATCTGGCCCATGCTGGCCCTCATACTGCCACAACATTACTGTCAGTAGTGCCTGAGCCTATTAGGTGACATCCCTCTCAGCACTGTCATCCTGAGTGTTGCTGCACTCTGGCTGTATATCTGTCCTGGTCTTCTCTGCAGGGGGTCCACTGGCAAATACATGTTGTCGTACTATTTGGAAACAGTATTTATGTTTTCAAAAATTATGATGCACATATATTTTTCCCTTTTCTTTAATTTTGCCTCCTCCATGTTTCCTTTTACTATTTTGCCAATAAAACTGGAAAGATGAAGTAGAGACCAGACAAAGGAAAAGTAAGAGCTTTTAAATAAAGACTAAAATTCTTCCCTGTTCTTGGCAGAAATACACCTTTACAAACATTTAATCGATCTCTCGTCTTGATGGTGAACTTTTTCTTTCTGTCACTGCATGAAAAATATCTGCCAAGATGGATTAGAAGAGTGCTGTTTCTTAATAGTTTTTATCTGAACTATTTAGTGTGTTTTGTTTTCATGCTTTCATATAACCATCCTTTATGACTGCAGGTTAAAATAGACATAGCTTAGATTTACAGTGCTCTGTATTTCACTTACTACTTTTTGAAAGCATTTGTAGATCTTCTTTGCTTAAGTGCATCCAGTTTTGTTTAATGCTTAAACTCATTAAAATTTCATTTTAATTATGCCCAAACAAAAGCATTAGGCTATCTTTTTCTTTCCATCAATCTACAAATCTCTACAAGGTTCATATCACCACTGCTCATAAGGAGGTCACCAAACAGCTAAAGCAGTTGAAGTAGTTCGAAGTTTTGATTTCTGGAAGTATAGCATTTGATTATAATTTCTGACCATTTTATTCTGTAAATGGGCTACCACTCTGATTGTTGCCTTATTAAGTTTTAAGCATTACTCAAATCAAATAACTTGCCTGTTTTGATATCTGTTCAGTTTTTATGTGTAGAGATCATATAATAAGTTGCTTTCATGATTAATCTCTTAAGCTCCTTGAATGTAGTCCAGGCCCAGCTGAGATCTGTGACAGTTTTGCTGTGCATAAGTTCTGCAGCAGGAAAAGGATAAGATCTTTTTCTGTTTTGAAAGAGATGCTTCTTGTTATAACACAGTTATATGTCTGAGATGCAATGTTTGCAGAAAAACTCTGATAAATAAGACTTATTTATGGATCTTAATGATTATGGCAACATTCTTATTGACAGTCTCACAGTGTTTTTCATGCTGCTTTGCCTTCTGGAGCCATGTAACAGCAGCAACTAACACATCTAGACTTGTTGTAAAGAAAGATATAAAAGAGAAACAGGTTTGTCACAAAGACTTCAAAATCAAAATGAAAATTACTACCAAGGTGTAGTTTTAGAAATTATTTGGAGGTCAGAAGTGTGAACATTTTGAACGAGATCATTTTTGACTGCTTGAAGTTGTGAAGTTGGTGTAGAAATGATGGCTTTTTTTTTCTCTGAATGTGGGCATTTTTTACAGTCATCCTGAGGACCTTTTCCACTGCATAACATCCACATCAGCTTTTTGTTATGGTCCCTTCCATACACAGCTTTAATCCTACACAGAAGAGGATCATGGTGTGTTTAATGACAAACTTGCCATCCCTGTCTTGCCTTCTGGAAGTCCTGACTGATCCATGGCTACTCTCTAAACATTCTTTGCTGTTTGAAGAATCCCTCTCTCATGTTAGACCTGTGCTGCACAAACTTTCTTCTTCCATGTACATGTGATGCAAGTCCCAGTGAGCACTGCTTCTCCTGACCTTTCTTCCTGGAGGCTATGTGGGTTTTTCTGGAGTGCATTCGTACAGAATATATGATCTTTCCAGCAGTCAAGACTGTGAGAAAACTCAGTGTGAACTTCCATGATAAGTTTCAACAAAGTGGAAAAAAGCCTCTCTACCATTCACCAGGTCCACCATTTTCTCCTTGAAGATCCTCCCCCACAGTTACCATTAGGTCTGTTTTCCCTCTTCATTAGCCCTTTCTCTCATCTCAGGTGCATTAGTATTCATATAGTCCTTGATTTGTTCATTTTAGCCTAGGTTTATATGGAGTGAAGGTTTCTTTCATTCCAAAAGCTCCTCATCCTTGCACAGCTGTAGAGTTGAAAGCAGTATGGCATGGCTGACTTTTTTTGTGCTTCTCTACACTTGATTAAGAGAGGTCACTTGTGTAGGAGAAATAGTCATGAACATAGAATAATCCATGGATGTAAAGGGCTGAACTTCAGAGAGGCAGAATCCCAAAAGGACAGCGAAGGGCATTCTGTAAAGGACCTCCACATTTCATAAATGCAGAGATACATAGCCCAGGTCCATGTAGTCATGAGATGATCTGCATGTTCCACAAAGTCTGAAGCTGACCTGTGGTTTCACTTAGGGATTTGGGGCCAACCAGAGTAAACCAGGCTGTCACTTCCTTTAGACAGAATGGAGTGGATTTTCTCCATGCCTGCATTGAAGTAAAGTTTGTCTGTTCCCTACCATAGAGGTACCTGTTATACATGTATGAGACTAATGATCAGACTGGGATTACCATTTCAAAATAGTAAAATATAAATAATGAAAATACTAAAATATAATTGTCTATAATAGGTCACCAAGTTTTAAGACAGAACCCAAATCTGACCACTGTTCCAGCAATTAAATTTGTGCCAAGACTTTAACAAAGAAATACTCCTGATAATGATCTGTCAGTGCCCTGTGGTTATAACAAATTACTGTGTGGTAAAACTTCTCCACGTTATTGCTTCTGTGTCCCTACCTGCTCTTCTCAATGCTCTTGTGAGTCAGTGTAGTTGTTTCAGCCTTGCTCACAGCTATGAGTGGCAGTGTATTGTTTGCCTATGGGTATTATGTGCTGTTCCACTTAATAAATTTAATTCTTCCTCTTATTCACATATTCACATTATTTTATTTACTTGCTAAATTTTGTCTCTCATAATTGCCTTTAGGGATACATCCAAAATTAACACATTTTTGTGTTCATGTATTTTTCCCTTATTTCCTAAACCCCATAATTTTTCATACTCAACTCATGACCAATTTTAAGTAACAAACTTAAAATTGATTGCATATATACAATATGTGGCTTTTAAAAACTTTGGTATTTCTATCAGATTTTGACACATGTTCTCACAAAGCAGGTTTTCTTTTCATTTTGTGACTGTCCCATACTGCTACACTGCTTCATTTCTTTATGGTAGCTCAATACTACACCATCATCTTCTACATGCTAAATCCTTCTTTTTCTGGACCATAAGTGGAGGTTTGTTGTTGCAGCACCTCTGGGCTGTTGCAGCAAATAATTACCATTTCACTTGGAATGTCCCACAAATTACAGTTTACCCGCAAAAGTGGACGAAATACGATACATTCTTATTTTCATCAAAAGCCAATTTCCCTCAAAACATAGGATATTGTTTCTAAGATCTATCTAAAAAAGACCTATAATGCTGCTAACAAAAACAGAATCTGATTTGGAAAAATAATATTTTCCAGAAAACCTCCTCTTGTTATAGCTGTCTCATGTTTTGACCCTGCTGATGGGATGTCCATTGATTGCAGTTCCTAGTAAGCAGGGTTAAAAGGATGAGCTCAGTCTTCACCATATCACTATATATTGCAAATCTATATGCAGTGCTTCATTTCTTTTGTTAGCAGTTCCTCCAGGTAGTGCTGAAATGATTAGATGAATTTTTACTGAATTCTGTGTAAGCAAGTAAAAATTATTTAAAGTCCTGATACACATGAACATTTAACAGGAAACATAGCTTAGGTCACACAGTGTAAAATCTGTGGGATTTTTAAGTATTTTGACTCCTTGTTAAAATCTGTATGTTCATTTTGCAAAAGTCAGTCTAATTAAGCTGTTTTTATCTGTGACAATGCAAATACTTCACTTGCGGTGATAAATGTTCTGCATTAGCGTAAACATCTCCTGCTTAAGGTCATTAACTGAGGATAATGGCTTCCATTTTGCTAAAAGATGGAGTATCAGAACTAAATGAAACTGGCACTCTGAGAATCATTAATTGATAACTTTCTTCACTTACAAACCTGAGGAGAGTAAAATAGAATAGAGGAACTCATAATCTAGCTGATGCTTTCTTAGACAAGTAAGTTTCAACAATCAAATCAAACTGTTTTCCTAGGTATTTGCTGCACTCTTTCAAAACAGATCCTTTCTTAAAGAGAAAATTCCAAGTGCCAAGTTGATACAGAGGTAGAAACAATGAGATTGTGCAATTAAATGCAAAAGGTATGTTACTACACAAACACTTAACCAGCAGAGAGGGGACTTTCCCCCAAATACCTGGCAGAGCTGCTCTAGATTTTCTTAAACCCCTGATTTATAGTTTGAAGCTTTTAGAAAGCAGTCTACTTCCAGGCTCACCCAGAGTGTCTGGTAAGGGTCCAGAGTCCTCACCACGTTGCTACAGCAGAAGCATGAAGGGACGGAAGCCCCACATTTTGTGGCAGACCGTGGTGTGCTCCCCTGGCCGTACAATACATGCATTCAATCCCATGTCCTGGAATAGCTGGGAACTGGAGTATGTTCAGATCTTTCAGTTCTGTTGGACTCCTCTATGACATTTTTGCAATAAGAAAATTTACGTGTTTATGTCCCCCCAAATGACTTACGAGTTTGCAGAGAGGCAAAGAGAGAGTCTGTAGGGAGCAACAGAGCCACACAGCGCTTTGCCAGGTTTGCTCTATGGGAATAACCTTGCCAGAACCTGGATGAAAGTTTGGCAGTCTGCCTGTAAAGAAAGGCCAGACTGGTGACTCATCTGCAATAAGAGAAAACAACTGTAAAAAGCCACTTCAAGCAAGATAAATAACTAACTCTTCCCCTTGCCCTTACAAGGGAGAGCCAGTATATATCTGCTATAGCTGTGCTGCCCCATGGCAGTGGGAATCAACAGGTTGCAATCCATTGTTTGAATGTCATATAGACTATCCCACTTGCACACTGTAGAAAGTGACTACCTAGAGAGGAGAAGTTAGAAAAGATCTGTGGAATTACTATATTAATCATGCTTTTATTGTATACTGTGTCCTTCTAGGAATTCATCTCTAGAGTACGACATATAAGCATGCTTCTTCAGCATTTCCATATTGGCTCTTCTTGCTGAAGAAGTGTTTTGGGTCCTCCGCCCTGAGACATTATTTTTTTCCTCCATTTTTCTTTCTTTTTGTGATTGTTTCAAATCCTCTCTGGGACCTTCTGCATTTTTCAACACTGCCTTTAGAAGCTGAGCTTGGTTTGGTCATGGGGTTGAATTTTCTGTCATTCACTGTTACTGATTAAAAAAGATGTATGGTCATAGCTGCTAGAGAAGAGGTAAGAAAGAATGAACTGTAAAAGTGAAGAAGCATTCATTTTTATTTCTTGGTTCTATTTTGTGCTCCAGGAATTATTGGATGGCTCTGATATTTCCTGGGAGAATGTGGCATCTTTCATTCCTTGTTCACTCTTTGATACTGAGCCTATGGTAATAGTTACCACATTTTCGATGTGATAACACAGCAGCTGCATACAGAAATGAGCTAGAGACTTCTTCCTGTTACTTACTAGAAACAAGGTTTCTGCATCACAAGAAAATAACTTCTAAAGCAGTTTCAGCAGAGATCAGAGACAAAAAGAGTGTGTGGCCTTGCATTACTCCATCACTCCTGCAGATTGTCTGTTGAGTCAAAGTTTGAGTGATGGTGACAAGACTTCCTGTGTTTACAAGGGCTGCTGTCACGCCACATTGATAACAGGAAATTATTCCAGGATCATCATCACTGATGCCTGCACTAATTTCTCACAGGCAAAGCAACGATGACAGTCTTTTCAGTATCCAAAATTAGTAAGGAGTTAGTATTAAGATTCTGAAAATCTTAATTCACATTATTCTGAAATAAATGGACCAAAATGTGGCCTGAAGGAACCCAGTGATTTTCAGCCAAACTGAGAAGTTCTTCCATTGCTTATTTTATCATGGTTACATGGAAATGCCAGACACACTGCGTCTGTAACTGACCTGAGAATAAAACTACCTGGCTTCTGCTGCTGAAAATGGAAATCCCACTGACTGTGAATATTTCATTTTTTACTAAAAATGGGTTGATAGTCAAAATCCTGAAATGGAGAAAGAACTTATTCCAAGGGTTGAACACTTGATTACAGGTGAATCCATTGAATAATGGGGTAGGCAAAAGTCAATTAGGTCCCAGAAGACAATTAGAAATTTTTCTAGACTTCTAATCCATGAAGTCTTACAGAGTGTCCAATCTATTGAAGGCAAGCCTTGCACAGAGTGTGTTTAAGGTACACATCTGGGGGAAGACAGCTGGCTTGCAGCTGACTTTTGATGGTTCTAACCTGTGTTTTGAAGTGGACTAATATAGTGAGACAACACTGCACTTGGAGAGCCCTCAAACATTTTTTTTTTTTTTTTGGCAACAGTTGCGTGTACATCTTTATCTATTGGATCATAAATTATGCAAAAATTTTCCATTCATTGTTTGAAGGAAGGGTCACTGGCTGGTAACTGGTCAGCATCTGTTCAAGCAAACAAGCTTGGATGACAGAGGTCGTTGTGGAAGCACTACAAGGAATTTGTATGTACACCGAGAGCCCTTCTCATCACCCCAGTCTGACAGTGGGATAACTTTCAGTATGCATTGGTGATTCCTTATGTGTATGTACGTGGGTATTATCTCAGGAAACATTATGGTTTAACTCTATTTCCATTCTTCAGTGAATGGTATGCAAAGTGTTGCTGTACACATGGAGTTCCCATTATGTGAGAAACAAAGGGAGTAACTGAAAAAGGAAAGAGGTTTTAACTTGAAATGATGTGATATATCTTGTCATCATTTTTCCTTCCAGTCTCCTAAATCAGCTTTTATTAGTGCTGCAAAAAAGGCAAGATTGAAGTCAAATCCTGTCAAAGTACGCTTCTCAGAAGAAGTAATTATCAATGGCCAGGTGTCGGTGAGTATTCAACTGTTTAACTTCAGGAACGACTGAGCATTTCATCCAAAGGTATGCCTCAAGACTGGAAAGTGAGGGAATTATATGGTAGGAAGAACAGTGATCGGCTTGAAAAGGGAAGGGTTTTTCTGTTTCTGAAGTTTTCAAAAAGATCTGCTTTTAAAGTCCGTTGGGCCCATAATACCATGAAAGGTGTGTCCCTTCTTAAAATAAGATTAAAATGCTAGTGAATGCATTTTGTGGTGATAGCACATAAATGTCTGTCTTTATAGTCTCGATAACGCTTGCTTGTTATTTTTTTTTTTCAGTTATTTTGTAGCAGGAAAACCCATAAGCTCAAGAGAAGTAGCATGTCAGGAAAACAGATTAACATTACCTTACAGACCTCTTTAAAATTTTTTTTATCTACTTGTAAATTGTTGTTTCCAGCCCTCAGGCAAAGTCAGCTTCCCTTTGAGAGGCACTGAACTCCTCCTTAAATATGAACTCCCTGCTCATTTTCATAATATGACAGAGCATCGTTCCACACTGATGTCTTTATCCAACTCTCTTACAAACATAAATTGATTCTACATTTTGTCAAAAGCAATTTCGGCTTTACAAACAAACAAACAAAACAAAGCTTTTTTTCCCTCCCTTTTTCCTGTTTATTTTGCTATCCTTGTTATCAATTATCACAAATAGTGCTATTATATGGTACACTTCTTAAATGATGACAGATATTAACATATAATATCCACCCATGAAGAGAATGTAAAACATCTTGATTGTAATTCTTGCTAATGAATCTGCAGTGCCTATTTGGTAGATTGAAGACACTAAGTAGCTCGCTATATTCAGAGAAACAGTAATCTATTTTTCTGATCTATTTAACGTGTTTTATGGATGTAGCATTTATTGCCAGAGAGATAGTGTTTTGGGAAAGAAAATGCTCCAAGCCAGACATAGAATGTATGTGAACAGTTATAGTTTTCCAGGAAAGACACCTATGGAGTGCAGCTGTAAGGAGCACGGCCAGACCTTGCAGTGCATTGCTAATTCTGCTTTCATTTTGAGACAACATGCTCCTTTTCAGATGTTACCTTTCCATCTGAATGATGTCCTTCTTTATAGAACAACATTGAGATTTCACATGTTACACATTGTAATCTGATTCACTAATTTGCTTGGCAGGAAACAGTTAAGGACAATTCACTTCTTTTCATGCCAAATGTTCTGAAGGTGTATCTTGAAAATGGACAAACGAAATCTTTCCGGTTTGACTGCAGCACTTCCATAAAGGTAGGCTAGATACGCTTCACTATGCAATGACAAGAATGCCAGTTAACTCTTTTTAAGACCTTCAGTAATTTTAATTTACTTGGAATGCCTTAAGAACAAAATTGCTAGTGTGTTCATTTGGAGCTGGACTCATAGTTCAAAAATAATGAGGTTTCGGTCCATTTTTCTGCTGCTAAAAATGTATTGTATTGTCAATGAAGTAGAAGTGATCATTTTAATGTGCCTGGAGTGCAATTAAAATTGTGTGGTCCTATCATTTTGATATGCTGCCAAATACTAGCATGATTTGTCAGCAAAAGTCAGGAGCTAAGAAGATTAAGATGTTGGTTGCTAATTGAATATCATCTGGCTTGTCATCCAGTGATCTTGGGATGGGATATTTTAGGGTTATGCTGGTGATAAATTGCTCATCTCAGTGTAATGTTCTCTATGCTTTGCATAATACATTTCACATACAGAAATAAAGAGGTGAAGCCTTGGCACACAGCTGAGACTGCTAGGGAGTGTCTGACTGTTCCACACAGATTCCTACACCCAAGGCGTTGTTGGTGCCTGGGAGTGCCTTGGAGTAGTGAACCGAGGCAGCATGACTGGAGCTGTTGGTTATGTCCTAGTGTCTCAAGCATTTTTGTTAGGCAAGCTACTCTTAACAGAGATTGGTTACCAAATCTAGTTCACCACATGCTAGCGTGCGTGCTTGGGACACTGAAACAAGAGAGACCTGTGGGTGGGAATGGTCAGTGAAAGCTGGGGATGCGATTTTCAGCTGTACTACCAGCCTGTGTTGGTTTTAAGAGATTGTAAAGGTATGCAGATTGGAAAAAAGGTACTTTACTTGATTCAGCAGTGTGCTCAGTCAGAACAGCACGGAGAGTGATTTACTAAGGTAAACAAGAGGAACTTTACTGCAGTGTGGAATCAAAACAGATACTGAAGTTACACTTAAAAACGGGCTTTAATATCTGTTTACAGTTCATATATATACCTTAGGAATAAATTAAGTGCAGGTAATAGAGACAAGCCTCCACTGATTTAGCCGTGGAATACTGAATCTCTCCAGTCCATCTGATAATTTGGTTGGGTGAAGAAAGTTAAGGTGGGTGCTTCATGTAGATAGTGACATCTCCATACCATTCTAGGCCATAAGCCAAATTTCCAGTATTTTCTTTTATGAGCATAAGAACAACCAATCTGTTCCAGGATATTTTGCTTCTGAAGACCAGTTTTGGCCATCACATTACATTAGTTTTCAATAGTTCAGCCATGGGTTTGTCATGTACTGTAAGACTGTATGTCTAATCTGAAGTCATTTGCAAATGACTTTGCACCCAGATGGGCCCAGCAACCAAGCTGTATTAGTGTTTCAAGCTGCTTTGACCTTAGAAATTCTGAATATTCATAGGAATAATTTCCTTGGCAACTAATTCAGGCAATTAAATATTCTGTAGCCTGCACAGTTGTATATTACATATGCTTCCATGTATGTGTGTGTATGTTCCTCGTTGTGCATGGATGGATGTTGATTGCTGCTTCTTTCCTTAAACTGAAGTGAAGTAGACATGCCCCAGTTGAGTCAGTGCAAATGAATTTTTTTTCCACCTCTAGCAGTCCAGTAGCTCACCACATAAAAACAAGGTTGCCTTACCTTCAGTCCTCACTTTTGTTACTGGTGGGAGGTGGCACCTGGGCTGACTCTAAGTTACTGGAGGAGAGGATAGGCTAGCAAAAAATTTAATTCAGTAATTCAGTGCCTATGTGCATTATATTTTAAAAGGTCCAAGACAGCTAGTGGAAAACAGTGCCATTACTACCCCCTCTTCAAAACTTAGATTTGCTATAATGTCTCTTTATGTTACTATTATGCCCCTTGTCTTTGAGCATAGTTCAGGAGTATAATTAAAAGTAGATTTAATGTGTAAACAAATTCCCATTAGTCAGAATACTATAATATTAACCTCCATTATTTAGTGTGGTTACTTGCAATCCTTTAATATTGTCTTATATTCTTTGCATTGTACAGAGTTGTCCCCATCCTCCTACATATATTTTTCATCCTTTCACCAATTTGGTGTTCATTTTCCATGAATGCACTGTAATTGATCAGTTAATCTTCTTAAATTATGTTAAAACACTTGGATTACAATTCATCATGATCTTAGTAAGTCCTATCTATCTGTATATTTATTTATATCTAAAAATCTTTTAGATGGATAGAAATGTTTTAATCTTTTCACCAACATAATGTGAAACTCTTTTAAAACGAGGAGCTGTTATATATTTTCTTTCCTACTACATTCACTGAAGCAAAATGTACCTTGACAGATGATATTAATACTCTGCATGCATTTACAAAGTGTTATATGAAGGTAAAGTAGGGACTGGTTGAATGGTTTTGTGAGGATGTTTGTTTAGCTGTTATTTTAGAAACAGTTGTGCTCAAATTAAATACCATTGGACATAATCAAATGTAAAAAAGACTAATTAAAAGCATCTAATAATGGGATTTATATTATAAATTAACATGGTCCAGAATTTAGAGCTATTGTTCTGCACAGATATCGTCATTGTTGACTTTTCTGTCAGCATTGAAAACTCATTCAGTGGACTTCAAATAATGCTTGCGATAAAGCCCCTGCATTTAATTTTTTTGTTATTGAACATGAATTTGGTTTGTACTGCTTGGTGGCCCTGTCCCAGAAGAAGGTGAAGAGAATAGCAGCAAGACCATCTCTACTTTACTGATTGAGAACTTTTATTTCCATGCAGACAGAGATATGATTTAAGGGCCACACAAGTATCATTTGTACGTTAAACTGCACAGAAGGTTGTCCGTACACAGCAATCCCATATGTATGTTTTTCATGTGCATACCTGATGCCATCTCAGGGATGTTTGAAAATAAAGGCAGTGATTTTTCACTGGGTGAATGTGTGTGATGTCCTGTAGAGTTGCACAGAACAGGCACAAAACACAACCGCCCTCCTGTTTAACCTCTGGGCTTCCAGCCTGTGCTGGGTATATGCAGAGTGTATGGCAGTGAAGAACTGGGTCCCAAGCACTTCATTAATTTAAGCACATTTTATAAATCCTTTGTTAATTAGGATGTCATCTTAACACTCCAAGAAAAGCTTTCCATCAAGTGTATTGAACACTTTTCCCTGATGCTGGAGCAGAGAATTGAAGGATCTGGAACGAAACTCCTTTTGCTACATGAACAGGAGACTCTAACTCAGGTTTGTGTAATATGTGAAAGCAGACATTAGCAAGACAGGCTAATCAGTAGATTATCCATCTTTTTCATTACTCATGTGAGTTAACTGAAAGATGTGTAGTTTGATACAGTCTATCAAATAGCAGTGGTATTTAGATATGGTTCTAAGAATCAAGTTCTCACAGAAAATTATTTTTCTATTATATAGCCATATTTCATTGCTTCATTGGGCCACTAAAAAGTATTTAAAAGTTTATTAAAGATCAGACTGAAAGCTAGAAAATATGTAGCAAGCCTTTTTCATATCGTACATGGTCCAGCCAGTAAACATTCTCAAAAGCTGGAAAACCCATGGTAACAATTCTGAGAACCCTAGTCTGCCAAAATCCCTTTAAAAAACTTAGTTTTATCTTTGGTTCCTATCCAGTTATACAGATCTGTATCTAGGTGACAGGGAGTAATACTCTTCTTCATGAAGCCAAATTTAGTTTATTTACTCAGTGATAAATTATGTCACTTCAGTGGTGATGAATTGTGACACAAAAAATGCTGGTGTAACTTTTGTCCTTAAATCAGGGAGATGTGACTAGAGGTAAAGTTGCATCACAGTTCCCAGCAAAGGACCCTAATTTTAGCTGCTTATCATTATGCCAAACTGTTTAGCCTGAAATTTTGGATTATATATCTGTGTTCCAGGAGAACAATAGCATTTTTTAAATTTCACCTAACTTTGCAAAAAATAGAGAGAAATTGATTCTTAGATGAGATGGGGGATTAATATTTAACTTAAATGCTAGAATCCTTTGATCTTCTAACTCGAGTCTATGAAATGGTATGAAGGAACTTAGTTTACCAACTAACAGTCTTTCTAGCATTTTCTACCTTCAAGTACTTGACTTTACCATGTTAACATTCTTTTCTTGTGGGTGTAAGCTACCCAGTGACTGAGCAATAACCAGAAGTACTCAATACTGGCTCTTCTGGCCTAACTGTATCTCTTTGAAGTAACTGGTAAAATTCTTATTGAAATCAAAAGGATCAGAGTAAACAAATGCAGTGAGCTTTCAGAAATCTCATCCAGAGCTTTTATTTATACATACAGAATATGCCTAGATACTTAGGAATAAGGTCAGAGACAATGTGAGATAACCATACTTTTTGAAAATTGTTAGGGCAAGACAGTCTTCAGTGGAGATTTTTTAAAAGATAGTTTTATCAGTTAAAGATGTTGATTATAAAGTACACTAACTCTCCAACTGCATTAGTCTAATCAAACAAACTACATAAACTATATTAATTCTGAAGGTGTCTTCTTTGAAATTCTTGTAAAATCAGCAATACTTTAATTTGCCATTATAAAGTTGCTCCAATATAATGTTTCATCCAATTATTATTAGCTATGCAGTGGTCCCCCATGAATATACCCAGATTACAGTGTTACATGCTTTTGCTGACCAACATACAAAGCATGTCTTTTTCATTTTTTAATGTATTGGGAGAGATTTGCCTTTGTCAGAAGTCATGGGATAGATCTCCTATTTCAGAACAACTGAGGAAAAAATACCTAATTTCTCACAAATTGCATAATGGATTAAAACAAGTGAGAAAAATTTAAGAAGCTGTGCTTCACCTGTGTTCTCAGTCAGTCTAAGAAATAAAATGTAACCTCTCCCTATCGTCTGTGAGTATTTTCTTCCTGTTGAAGCACAGCTCAGTTTGTATTTCACTTGGATGGTTTTCATTAAAGTCTGTTTTCTTTGTCCTTTCACTCTGGTTTTGAATGAGTGAACTATGTTGCTTTGAGGATGAGTTATATTGGGCAGTCATGCCTATATGAGTCTCAGTCTTTCCACAAGATTATGTTTATGATGTTTTCATGTGAAGAACTTTATAAGGAGCCCGTGGCAAAGCTCTTTTTTGGATAGAATTATTTTTCTTGCTTACACATGGCTCTGGAGCAGGGTCACGTTGTCCCAGACTGAAGACTGTTGTTTGACCAGAGTGGCCAAGTTCTAATATGATTATTGCACTGTTCTAGGTGACCCAGAGGCCAAGCTCACATAAAATGAGATGTCTTTTCAGGATTAGCTTTGTCCCAAAGGATCCCATTGATCTTTTAAGAAGAGATCCAGTTGCTTTCGAATATCTCTATGTACAGGTAAGGGAAAGCTCGAGCATTGTTAGTGTAAAGGACAATGAAAAGATAGTTGCATTCAGTGTGTACATAGATTCATATCTGCACAGAGAAAAGCATGGCTGCAGTAAGTCCTGGGTTTTATTTCTGCTGCGTAAAGCCAATGAATGCACTTGGGGAATGTGCAAATCTTCATCATCTGCAACGTCCCCTTCCTTCATAAGTCTCTCCAAATAGTAATGCTTTGATATCTTTCCAAAATATCTTTGGCTTTAGAAAAGAGTGAAGCTGAAGTAATTGCTAATACTTATTTCTGATACTGCAATACCAGACAGAAATGATTTCTGAAAAGAAACATACAGTAAAATGGATGAGAAAGCTGACGTAGAAGCAGTGTGGTTCTCCTGGGTATCTCACCAGGTAGAATCCTGATACCCTGACTCCAGATACCGTGATACCCTTCTGGCACTCTTTGTGACAGAAGATTACTGCTCTCCCCAGGAAGGATGAAGAGAGCTTAGATCAAAGTGGTCATGCCTTCTGCTCTTTGGCAGAAGTACTTGTGTTCTTCAGAAATGCAATTTTCTGGTGAGCATCTGATGCCTCTGAGAGCAACTGTCCTACCTACACCATGGTGCTTCTTTGGAGTTCAGGGTTACGCTTCGTGCAATGTTAATTTAAAAAAAAAAAAAAAAGAAAAAAAAAGAAAAAAGACTATAAAATAATTTTTAGTGCAAGATTTTTAAGATTTTTGAACTTGATGCTCCCTCTACTGGTTCTTTGGCAGAGCTGTAACGACGTGGTTCAGGAAAGATTTGGACCAGAACTGAAATATGACATTGCCCTGCGGCTGGCTGCATTACAAATGTATATTGCAACTGTGACCACCAAACAAACTCAGAAAATCTCCCTCAAATATATAGAGTAAGTCGAGAATGCAGTGTGTTCTTTAAAAGTAAAACATTCGGAGTAACTTATAGATTCTTTAAGGTTATTTCTTTAATATGCATTTATGCACACACCCATTTTAGGTTCATTCTTTGTGGCTGAAGTTGATTCAGGTGTATTAAGAGCTGTAAGTATTGACCTTTTGGTCCATTTACCTTTTGGTCATCTTTTCAGCCATCTGAAATAGTGTATAAATGTAAATAAGATTAACTCATTTGCTTTCAATGATTTAATGGTCAGGTCTAAGTTTACATGGTCTGAATTCTAAGATTTTAGGGTCAGAATTTAATAAAGCAAGATTCAGATGATTTCTTGTTTCAGAAGACTGTTGGGTCTTACAATTGCAAGAGTTCTTAAATACTGAAGTATCCCAGCATGCACCTATTTTACGGAACTACAAAGAAAAATAAAATGTCCAAAATGCAACTGTGTGTACAACTGTTTGGATTTAAAAAATAAATAAACTCAACTCCAAAATTATTTTTGTTGTCACTTAGTGTACTTGAAGAATTATAAGAGTAACAGTTGCACACTCGGTCTCATAGACTTTACCCACCTTACTGAAGATCATGTTATATTGTATCCTATTAATGAATCAGCAGAAGTAATTACTTAAAAGTGAAGAGTCAGTCTTCTATCAAAAGGGGTACTTCAAGCAGGAAATTCAATAAAGTGGTTGTTTTTGAGAGGACAAAATACCCACAAAATGTAAGTTACAAAGAAGCTATTGCTGGCTGCTTTTCATGTTCTAGAAAAAGCCTAGAAGAGAAAATTAAATCTGACATTATGTTGTTAAATCTTCTGCAATTTTAATTCTATAGTGGTACTTGCTTATGTAATTAAGTGGTGTTTAACACTACAGCATAGCCATTAAAAACATAAAAACTTAAAACACCTTTTCTGGATGGCATGATGGAACACATGAAGGGGATAGAAGAGAAATGTATCATCTTAAAGCATCTTTTCCATAAGTAATATATAGTGTGAATAAGAAAATAATGTGTTATTGCAAAACTCTGGACTTGATCGATTCTCCTGTTTTCAGGTGTTCATTCAGTTGTCATCATAGTCACCAGTCTTTAGATAAATAATCATCACAGCAATGTGAAATTAAGTATGTACCTTTTATTGCAGAAAAGAATGGGGATTAGAGACTTTTCTTCCATCTGCTGTGCTGCAAAGCATGAAAGAAAAGAACATAAAGAAAGCACTTTCACACCTTGTCAAAGCAAATCAAAACCTAGTTCCTCCGGGTAAAAAGGTATTACATTTGCATCTTAATGGAAAATATGTTTTAAAGAACAGAAAGGGTGGCATGCATGGGAAATGTTTAAAGATATTCCTTCAGAGAAGCACCTAGCCATTATATTTTCAGAGATTTAACTTTTAGTGCTCCGTACAACATGGCCAAGAACAATTAAAAAAAATTAATTATACACCAACAAAACTATGTTTTTCTATTGACAATAACAGAAAATCAGTTATTAGTACTTCATGTAGGATAAAAATACATATTGTTTAATTCCTTTAGAGCTTCCTATTAATGGCATACTTGTTAGGGAAGTTACTGTTCTCTCTCTGATGCTCTCATCTGAACCATGTCAACCTGTGGGCCCGACATAAATACAGTTTTTCAGGATTGTTTGCCCTTATGCTGTAGATAGAGACTTTTCTCTGGCCAAGATCTAACTGGATAGATGATGGTCCTTACAGTAAATGACCCTTCTTGCTGTTGTAAAATATTTTTCTTAGCACTAAGCTTTCACTCCGTCTGGAAAACAAAAAATGTAGAAGACAGTGTCTCTGAGAAATGCTTTTGTTACATGGGTACAGCTAAGGCTTGTTTTAGACACCATAGTGAGGTTTCTTTATGCAAGTCATCTAATCCCTTTGTAGTCAATGGAGCGAAATAGGCACTTCTAGGGAGCGATTCATCCCATCCCACATTAGGAACCAAAAATAGGTCAGATGACTTGTGTCCTAGAAATGCTTATTTCTCTCCACGGACTATAAAAAGAACCTCAGAGTGACTAGTGGAGACATAAAATGAGCTGAATCCTGCTTCATGACACACTGTTTCTGAACAGAAAAACTCTAAAACACCTGGTGCCAGAGCTAAGGTTCACTGTGATCAACAGAAATCTTGCTTGGAGATTTCAGATCACATCATGGCTGTGAATGTAGTAGCTCCATGTGTTTGGCCTGTGATGTTTAGGAAGAAAAGCCACCTTTTTGACTGAAGCACTGCACATCTTCTATACTGCTGAAGCTAAAGCTAAATAATGCCAATTGCTTATTGTTTATCCTGGAAGTATAAATATGGGTGTACTTTGGAAGCTATCAGTGCCACAGTCCTTGCAGGTGATGACAGTGACATACAGTATAGGTTTTTGGTTAGAAGAGAGGTTGCAACCATCCCTTCTTGCAGCAAGCAGACCTGTTGGCTTTGATTCATTCTTTTTGATCTGAGCTTCAACTTTTGTCTCGGTTGTAGGTACTAACACAAAACCAGATTTCTTTCTGGGGAACTTCTTTCCCTCTGCATGAAGGGAAGCCTGTCATTCTCAAGATTTTCCCATTTTCTACAATCCCTGTGTATTTCTCCATCAACTAAACAAGCAGTTACATGAAGGGGAAGGCATTACCACTAGCTGCTCTGCTTCAGATTCACTTCCTCCTTGGTATTTAGAAAAACCTACGGATAGGGCTCTTAAAATGCTGTTCAAGATCAAATAAGATTTTGGATTAGAAATCTAGAGGCTGAAATGAGAATGGCAGCTGAGATGAATTTGTTTTATTTTATATTTTAAAAGTCTTGATATAAGAATTTTGCGCCAAGGACTTATAAGGGTTGGGTCCAGACTGGTTAGGTGAAATGAGATCTTTCTTGTTTCCATTCAGTCTCATAAAATATTTCCAAGTTGTTTCTTTTTAAGTAGGTAGTTTAAGCTCAGAGGACTAAAAAAGGAGATAAATTATGACAGCTATTGTATGATATAATCATATGTATTGATGTACTGTATTTAGCTTTGAGATGATTCACTACTAAATATAGTGGAAGAATTTTGTTTTAAAAAATAGTAAATGCAGTAATGAAGTGGAATAATACACCGTATGCCACAAGTACCTCGCAAAATGTAATAAACATAGCTGACAAAAGCAAATTCTTTATTGTCTTTCTCTGTATAGGTGCATAAATGTTTAAGAACCGATGATGATTATGAATGGAAAGCTGCTGTCTAGCCTTGAAATCCCTCAATGAGCAGATGTTTAATCTGAGTAATTTCACATTTTCCCTTCATTGGAGCAGTTACGATGTTCTTGCAGTGCTCTGACGTGCCCATACCCAAGTCCTCAGTGCATTTTAACTGAACAAGCAAGATCTTAATTTTGAGAATGAAACTGTTTCTCCTCATCTGAAACTCAAACATCTAATGATTTAGTTTCAAGCTCTAAAGAGCTGTTATTGCAATCTGTTGTCTTTAGATTTCTTTCTGAATTTGGTAATTTGTTGCCTTCCACCACTACCGCTTACCTACCCTCTTTCTCCTTCCTCAGCTCTCTGCTCTGCAAGCCAAGGTGCATTACCTAAAGTTCCTAAGTGATCTACGATTATATGGAGGGCGTGTTTTCAAGGCAACGCTGGTGGTAATATTTCTTTTGAAATAGTCTCTCTGCTCTGATTTTTTTTAATCCAAGTGCCTTTTTGCAAAAAATTGGACCATGTAGTTTTCTTTAGAGGCTTAAGTTCTATTCATCATTGTTAATTGAGCCCAAATCACCTTTTTTTTTTCTTTTCATCTTGAAAGTAACATTCCTGTTAAAATTTTAAATTTTACTGGGGATCTGGAGTTAGGTAGCACCTTTTTAGCAAATAATACGATCTGATTAACTATAGAATACTATCATTTTTAGTCTGGAAAACTCTTAATGACAATTTTATTTTAACAAAAGCAGAGTCCATTTGTCCATCTTTCTGTGTGTCCAATTATCTATCTAAAAACTAGAGTATAGTCAATATCCAGCAGCAGATTTCCTTTACTTTTTGTTTTTAATTATGCATCAAGTATGTTTTTGTGTATCACATTTTCTCAGAAAAACATAGTAATCTTTAATGTAGAAATGCCATGCAAATGTAGCTCCATGAAAATGAAAGAAGGCAGTGGTGATTTCTGTCACTGTGCAGTACCTGTCGTGTTTTTACTTTTTGTCTTCTTCTGCTGCAGCAGGGAGAAAAGCGTTCAGAAGTGACTCTGTTAGTAGGGCCACGGTACGGAATCAGTCATGTGATAAACACCAAAACAAACCTGGTGGCTCTTCTGGCAGACTTCAGCCATGTGAACAGGATTGAGATGTTTACAGAAGATGAAAGCAATGTTAGAGTTGAGCTGCATGTCTTAGATGTAAAGGTAAGTTTGTTGTTGATTTATACTGATACATAAATTAAATAAAAAAATAAATAAATAAATTTAATTAAATAAATAAAAATAAATAATGGTTTTGTCTCTGTGTATTTGATCAAGCTGTACTGTTCTGAACATTTTTCATGCCAATCATATTCTAAGGGTGCAGTTTTAGCTTTTTTTTGGGTCACGGTGCAGGTAGAGTGCTAGGGAATTTGAGGGGCCTATGTTGCACCAGACTGGTGGTTTGCAGCTCTTGTGTCCTGTTCTGAGTTTTCTCTTGGCTGACCCCAAGCAACTCGCTTTGTTGTCTTCCTTGATGTCTGTCTTGAGAAGAAGAGAGGATGAAATTTGCCTTCTTTTGAAGCTCGTTGAGCCCCTAGAAGCTCCTTTTAGTGTAACAGGCAATATTATTCCATTAGAGAATCCAGTGTTTTAACTGCAAAGTTCACTGCAAGTAGTTCCTTAGCACATGCCAATGAAATAAACTGTATGTAAAAAGGCAAAGTGGTTTTTTTTTTAGTCCTTATAATTCCAGTTCAGAGCTTTGCCTTATGTAATATATTCACAGATGCTCTTCCTCTACCTATAGTGATTTAATTTCTCTTAAATCCCACTTAACACTTTACATTTGTGGCATCTAGTGGCAATGAGTGGAGTTTTGTATATTATACTGTCCTGCTTCTTCTTGTTGTGATTTCTATTTGGTTTTGAAGTGAAAGGATTCATAGACTAGGATAATCAGAGACGGAAGGAAGAATTCTCATTATATTTCAAACTTAAGTATTTTACTAAAAGAAATAGAGCCTGATGGTTCTTTTTGCTTGCCCAGCTATACACAATAAAAACATACACAAGGAATATTTTACTAAAGTTTTGCTTCGAATGCTTTAGGTTTATTGACCTGGAATTGTTTCCCTGTATTTTAGTTAATGAAAAAAAACATTGCTGTAAATTAATCTAGATGCTCTTTGACAGCAGCCTAAGAGAAATATACAGGCTGGTGAACACAGCATCTCTTTCACCTTACTTAGCAATGATAACATCCGAGGAGCTCAGGATACTCTTCCTGCGTTACTGTGCTAAACTCATAGTCTCCTTGTGAGAAAGCTGTTATCACCTTTTTACAGATGGAGAAAATAATATAGGAATTAAATCCTTCCCATCTGCTCATATGTAAAATGCAGCACTGTATATCATAGTATTATATATTACCATGGTATTATGTTGTTCTATATTATAATACTGTTACTGCAGACCCATTTCCTTCCATTTCAACACATGCGATCTTAAACCTGACATGAAAATTACAAATCTAGGAGGCTCTAGATAGAATTTGACAAAAAATTGCCTCTTTGTGGGGCACAAGTAGGGGTTATCAGTATGTCCTGTGGAAGAGATGCAGGCACACACAAGTAGGCATTCTCAACTAGTGGTTTCATGCCTTGGCTACCCTACATTAGTATGTTCATTTATCTGGACTCTGAATATGTCAATATATGTTATATATGCCAACATAGTCTTAATGAATGTATGAATTAAAAGTTTAGATTATAATTTTATTTTTGGTTCTTTTTAATGGCTTCTCAAGCATGTATCACTTGACAGAAGCAGCAAAAATGTTTAGCTGCTCAGCAGTTCATAGCACTGTTTTCAGCAATCTGAGGTTTCTGTGGAGATCACTGATTTCTGTCAGTCACTGCAGAAAATTTGAGATGAACATGGCATTTCAAATATTAGTTTTTAGTAGTCATTTGAAAGAACAGAGGCTGCCCAGAGAGGTTGTGGAGTCTCCTTCACTGGAGTCATTCAAAACCCGCCTGGACGCCTTCCTGTGTGATGTACTCTAGGTGGTCCTGCTCTGGCAGGGGGGTTGGACTAGATGATCTTTCGAGGTCCCTTCCAACCCCTATGATTCTATGATGATGATGATAAATTAGCCCTTTGTAGGTTTAATAATTTGTAGTTAACTTTTATAGCTAGGGTTGAATGTTTTGAGAGAAGCATGTATTTAATAGAATCTCAAACTGTAGTACAAAATACTTTAAAGGAAAAAACATGCATACATTTTTCTATATGGTTGAAAACTTTTCATACAATATTCAGGGCACTAGAGATCTTTTGGGCTATGGTGCTGCAGCACAGGCATTAAAGAATTATCAGGCTTATTGTGGGTTTGGTAGTAAGCTATGATCATCCTTTGTGTTTTGGCCACAGCCTCCATCAGAATCAGTAGTCTTCACTAGTAAGGGGTTGAGTAACTTGGAGAGCCATCCTTCTTGCATGTCATGGGCCTCTTGGAACAAATGATGCAGATCTCTGCATCTGTCTTGTGACAACGAGCTTGGTGTGCTAAGTTATGATAAATTGTCACAAATGCCCACATAACTATGAGTCACTATAAACTGTGAGTGATAAGATGGGTTGTCTACAGTGTAAATTCTATCTATGTGTCATGGTAAGTGGCTTAATTTTTATTTGATCTCTAGGAATTGTAGAGGCTAGCAACTTCAAAATAAATATTAGAAGAGCAGCTTTTGTTGTTAAAAGCTACAGACACATGAACAAAAGTTTTAGGTAAAGAAATTTCTATATCATGGCAAAAGAAAAGGGAATTAAAGTATGCTTCACATGGATGTGTCAGCTTTGATGCTCACTAGCTTGGCAACCACAGTTTTTCAAAGCTTTGAGGTCTCTCATTTTTGCTAGGTCTGATTTTCTAAATGCTTTGAGTTTGTTTTCTTTGCTGATCTCTCTTCTGAGGATCTTTCCCCTTTCTCTTTGTTTCTGTTTGTCTGCTTATTTTTTTCATCACTTGTCTTTTTGATAATGCCAGGCCACAAACATAAAAATCATTTAAGTTGCCATTGTAATACTCACTGTCACTGCTGTGTAATGATAGCTTTAATCTCACTACTGTGTTTTCTGAACCTCAGCTTTCTCTGATGCTGTTTGCTTCCTGTATCTTGCTTCTTTACATCTTTTCTCTTAGGGTGCCTTATTTTCTGGGAAGCTGCAGATTCCCGTACTATTGCAAGCTTCCAGTGCCTAATGTTTCAGGTTCTTAGCCCTTGGCAGTTTTAGAGTAACAGCAAACAGTCCTTTGGTGAGAATAACGATTCTATGCAAGATGGAGCAAGAGTCTTAAAATGGTTAGCTTCATTCAGAGAGAGAGAGGGCAAAATCAGCTATTGGACTTGTGTCTTACTGCAACTCCAGTCTTTTCTAAATGTTTGTTACTGTTTGATATTAGAAGTGAGGAAAAGTTTTCGTGTGTATTTTTCAATGTGGTGTTTGTGGTGTGTTTGGTTCCATATAGTAGTATTGTTAGCAGGTAAACAGACTGAGGAGGAACAGCCTTAACCAAGACTTGGTCTTAATTCTTCTTAGCCTATTACTCTACTGATGGAGTCATCAGATGCAATGAATCTTGCTTGCCTAACAGCTGGATACTATAGACTGCTGGTTGACTCAAGGCGCTCAATATTTAACATGGCCAACAAGAAAAATGCAGGAGGCCGAGAAACAGGTACTCGTTGCACAGTGTGTCAACAGTGGTCCAGTCAAGGCTCTGTGAAATGAGATCTGATTGCTGCCTCAGACATAGCACCATAGTATACCAGTTCAGCTTTATGTTCGAATATCCAGCCAATGATAGCATTTTAATGGTAGAATAAACCAGGAGATTAATTTCTTGCATGCTCCCTGTGAGTGCTATTATTTTACATGCATATATCTTTTGTAAGAATACGTATGGTGTTGGAGAAACCAGCTCAGGTTTTTGTTTTGTGTTGCTATTCGTGGAATAGCATTTGTATCGAAATGAGGTTTAGTTTTTTGATTAAGAACAAAGCTACCAGTTAAACTTTAGGTCATTAATTCAACAGATACTTAATTTAGAGAAGAGGAGAGTTTGAAAATGCTTTTCTGAAGTGTTTGATGGCTCAGCTGTCCTATTCATAGTGTTTATTGCTCAGCATTGACAAGTTATTGTTTAAAAATTGCATGAATTTGCTCTTTGATTTCACAACACTGATTTTATTTCATCATGCTATAGGAATTGAAAATAGAGGGAAGCATAATCTCCTTGCTTCTGAGTGGAATTGTATACCAAAACCGACAACTTTCCTGACTGAAGGAGATCAGGAGACTCAAATATCTTTTGCTGATCCAAAGCAGAAGACTGTAGATATTTCTGAAAGTCTGTTATGTCAAAAGGAGCACAGACATCTGTACATAGAAAATACATATAATTCAGGTGCATTTGATCAGCATCTGACCAAGCAAAGTGACCCCACTGAAGCAGAAGAAAGCAGAAACTTTGCTCAGCCTTCACTGCTGTCACTCTCAGGTTTGGAAGCGGGCAAGAAAGCACAGGATTCGCCCAGGGGAGCAAAAGTTTCATTTATATTTGGAGATCACAACTTGGATGGTATCAGTCCCCAGACTCTTGGCTATGAAAGGCTTTTGGATGAAAGTCCAGAAGTACTAGAAAAACAAAGAGCCATTTATATTAATAATGCCAATGACATTAAAGGCCTGGAGTTATCACCAGATACTGAAAGCATTCAGTTCGCTACAAATTCTGTTTATGCAACTATAAATGATGCTAAAATATTTGGAGCTGCAGAAGGGATAGAAGAGCCTTTGCTGCATGATATTTGTTATTCAGAAAACACAGATGATGCCGAAGATGAAGATGAAGTAAGCTGTGAAGAAGACATTATGGTAGGAGAAATCAATAGGCCTGCTCTTCTCAGCCTTTCTGGTTCTAGTGATGACATTATTGATTTGACTTCACTTCCACCTCCAGAAGGTGATGATAATGAAGATGATTTCTTATTACATACCTTAAACATGGCCATTGCTGCTCCCCCACCTGGCTTCAGGGACAGTTCAGATGAGGAAGACTCTCAGAATCAAGCAACACAGCCTAGAGACAACACGGAGCAACCCAGTAATCTAGGCAATGATGACATTCCAGTGTCACTTATCGATGCTGTCCCTACTAATACAGAGGGGAAGTGTGAGAAGGGGCTAGATGATGCTGTAGTCTCTACACTTCAAGCACTAGAAGCTTTGGCTGCTTCAGAGGAACAGCAGACGAATGACAATTCAGGTTCTTTCGCCATAGTTACATTTATTCATTGAAAATCATTCCATCTCATCCATTTAGCTTTGAAAATACTCCATTTATGAGGGTTGGTTTTTTCGGTTTTGGTTTTCCTTTTTTTTTTTTTTCCCCCATCATTTTGCATACATCATATTCCATAGTACTTAACGGAACTACTGTTATGTTGTTATTAAACTACCTGTTCCGGGAACTGTGCAATAAAGTCAGAGTATTCTTACAAACCATATTTTTGTCTGTAACATACCCCCTTTGCTTGTCACTTATCCAGGTGCTTCAGCTGCTGTCATTTAATTGACTGTTATTTTTTGTGGCTTGCAGGTGTAGCTATCCTGCGAGCATATAGCCCTGAGTCATCTTCAGATTCTGGCAATGAAACAAATTCCTCTGAAATGACTGAAAGCTCTGAACTAGCCGCAGCACAGAAACAGTCAGAAAACACTGCACGTATGTTTTTGACCACAAGTGAAGGCTACCAACCTCTTGTGGAAGAGCAAACTGAATTTCCCATTGCTAAGAATCAGGCTGGAGGGCCATGCATGAAGCCTGGTCGTCAGGCTGCAGAGCTACAGTCAAAAGTTGTGCCTTCAAAGCAGATTCTTCATTCAGATAACATGGAAATGGAGCCAGAGACCATGGAAACAAAATCTGTCACTGATTATTTTAGCAAATTGCACATGGGATCCTTGGTGTATTCTTGCACTAGTAAAAGGAAAAATAAGATGACAGACAGCGAAGTAAAAGCACCCTCTGATGGCAATGCTACTGTGAAAAAGCAACAGGGAACTAAAAAAGCAGAGACTGATGAAGATGTAAAAGCTAAATTTGGAACTCTTTCAGCAAGAGACAGTCAGCGCCTAAGCACTTTTAATGTAGAGAGAACTGCCTTTCGCCAAAGATGGTACACTGCCGAGGATGGGGCAACAGATAAGCCAAGCACAGAAACAGTGAATGGGAAGACCTTTCCAAGAGTTCCTGTCCTTGGTAAAACAGAAACTGACTGTAAGGATGAAGTAGCTCCAGAGGTAGATCAGGATGATACCTCGGTGCTTAGCCAAGGTGAAAACTTTCTGTCTGATATGACTCCCGTGTCTTCAGCCAAAGACCTAAATGACGCAGAAGATACCGATTTATCTGCAGATGACCATCCTTCAAAGCTTCCAGAAGCTGAGCAGAGTGTGGCTAGACTTTGTGAATATCACTTGGCTAAACGCATGTCATCTTTGCAAAGTGAAGGCCATTTCTCACTGCAAAGCTCTCAGTGCTCTTCAGTGGATGCGGGATGCAGCACAGGCAGCAGCACGTGTGCTACTCCCGTTGAATCTCCTCTTTGTACCTCTGATGTTAAGCACATTATCTCTGACCCATCAATGAAGGGCATTGCCTATATCCCAGCAGATGAAAGAGCTGCTATTCTTCCAAACCATGGAACAACGTACAAGGACCTGCACCAGCAGCCTGAAGCTGTGTGTCACAGAATGACGGTGCCTGTCGTGCATTCAGCAATTAATGCTGAACCACTGTTTGGCACCTTGAGAGAGGGATGTCATCGAATCCCCAAGATAAAAGAAACTACAGGTACAGCAGTATTAAAGTGTTTCTTATGTTTGATTTTTAAAGTTCCATGTTAATGTTGAGGACTAGATGAGGCATTTGCATTACCTTTACCTGAAACTACATCATCAAGCTGTAGCAGGCAATGGGACTAGACTTCTAGTGTATCTGTACGGGTTGAGATATTCTTTATGAACTGCTTACAGAGATTAATTATTTTTAAAAAAACCCTCTCCTTATAGTTAAAAATCTTTGGGGGAAGGAGAGGCCTCTCTTCTACTCTTTGAAAGCCTCTCCAAAATCCATAGTCACTTAAGTTACAGGTTACTTGTTAGATTATATCATGACTCCTCAAGGCATATTAATGTAGGAGAGAAAAAACTGTGATTCATTTATTATGTATTTTACATGCTATTTTAGCAGATTGTCAAAAACATGCAAGTAGGAATAAAAAGCTCGAAATGTGAGAACATGTCACTACCGTATTAAGCATGTATGTACTTCACCATCTGACAGTAGGTGCTTCCTTAAAGAATAATTTGCATGTAGAATCATTACTACATTTTTAAATTCCAATTTTAAAAGATTTTGTGTTTTTATAAAACAATTCAGTGTTCCAGAGATAGCATTGAAAATTCTTCTGGTTGTGTTTTAAATGTTTCCACCTTCCTGGTTTGCAACCCACATGTAGCAGTACTATGTTAATGCGTGAAAATCTGAAAATGGAATGGACTAAGAGCTAGAATGAGAAATGTGGGGGGTTTTTTGTCAAAAAAACCACATAACTGAGCCAAAATTACCATGAATGCATCTTTCCATACTCTCTCAGGTGAAGTTAAAGATTGTATTTTAAATGCTTAACTAAATAGTTAATAGAAAACATGCCAACCATACATTGGGGGAGATTTAGGATACTTTATCAATGATTTTCTATTCCTTTTTTTCAAATAAGTGCATTGTAGTGGAATGAACAATTAACTATTCATAGATTATAATTTGTTGATAATAATGGCTCTACATGATTTGTAGATTTTAAGAGCCATCTTAATGAAATATAAAAGACACGAGGAACTAGCAATTAATTTTTTTGTGAAATACTTTGAGGCATGGAAGCCACTGGGAAATACCAGGAATCCATTTGTCCTGACTGGTAAAGATATTTAAAAGTTCTGAATATTATCAGAGTGATGCTTAATTATTCTATCTGCTCTTCTACTACCCCTAGTGTAGCTTTCACAGAGCCTGAAAAGGGAAGACAAGGAGGCATGCCTACAGCTTTTCCTGGACAGCCTCTAGCTGACTCCATCATGCTATCATCCATGCTATCAGAATCAAAGGTGCCAAGTCAAAATCAAGACTCTTGTGACATTCCCAAAGTAAATCAGGCTTGTGGGGCAACAGTTAGTTTACGGCCATATGACATGGTAGGAGGAAGCCTCAGGATGCCGCACAACAGGAAAGTGCTGAGACGCAGCAGCAGCATCATTGGAGGATCTGCAGGCAATGAGATGCTGTTTGAAAAGAAGGCAGCCGCAGCCAGCTTGAAATGCCTGGACAACACCCAAAGGGAAGAATCCAAATCGGAGAGAAGGGTGGAGCTCCCCCTGGGCAAAAAGCTGTCAAAAAGTTATTCCCAGAGCTGTGTGTACGTCAGCACTGAAAGGAAGGACAGTAAGAGGTGTTTGGGCACAGGTGCCAGTCAGAAGGACTCCAAGCAGTGTCGAATGTTGCCCTTGTGGAAGCTAGACACCAGTGCCTGGAGGTGTCATGGCCCCTTTAGCTATTGTTTCCTAAGCAGAGGAAATGATGACAACGATGATGAAGATGACCGAGACAGCCATGAGCTCTCATGTCTCTTTGAACCACAGGCCTCATGTAAGCTCGCAGAACGAGCTGACCAGTTGTTTTCCAGTGAAAACGAGCAGAAAATCTTGGAGTCCCCGGAAGCTGCTGAGCCCCCACAAGAAGAGGCAGTCAATGCACATGAGAAGAGCAGTGCTGACATCCAAGGTGGTCAAATTGACGTGAATCTCAATGATGTGGCCTTTGATGCACAAATCACACGAATTAATGTGTTGAAAGAGAAGACGTATGCAATGCCTGATGGATTTATTGCAGCACAAAAGGATGCCAATGAGCTACTCTCATTGGTCCGAGCAAGTATGGGCAAGAGAGAAGATTTACATCCAGAAACATATGACCTTAAACTTTCTAAGTACAAACAACTGTTATCTATGGAATCGAGACAGTTGGGAAGTGCCTGCAGGAAAATGGCCATGGCTGATAAAAGCCCTGAGGAAATGCTTTTAGCTATGACTTCCAGCTTTCAAGTACTCTGTTGCTTAACAGAAGCCTGCATGCGTTTAGTTAAAGTCATGAACTCTGAAACACAGCAGCAGGAAATTATAGCTAAGATAGATGAGGTTGTAATAAACTACATTTGTCTTCTGAAGGCTGCAGAAGCAGTGTCAGGCAAGACCTCCAGTGATCCTAGCATTAAACTCTTGGCTCGACATTCGACTACCATGGCCGCTATTGTAAGCACACTAACACGTTCTCTTAAAATGCTTTTAAACAAATAAAATACAAAAGTCACTTCATAATCTACCTTTGCAAAGCCATACGTAAAAAAAATTTTATTTACTGTATGTGTATGAACTAATGTAACAAACTCAGCTTTCTCTGTATATTTTGTTATTTTATATAAAATAGGTATGAGATTTAAAAAAAAAAAAGTTAAAGTACTGAACACTGAGAAAAGTAATTACCAGATCTGTCCTTCTGTTTATACAAAAACAAAAGCCAAAAAAAAAACCAAAAAACCCTTTCCACAAGACCAGAAAAAAACAAACAGAAAAAAATCCCATATAGGAGCAAATTGATGTTTGGCTATTTTTCATATATTCAAATTTATGGTTGTATGAAGTGAACTTTTAAAGCCTGTTATGTCAATGAAGTTGTCCTCTGTTTCATCCAAGTTTTCACTTGGAGAATGCTCCATGTTTAGATATGAGAAATTAAATCATAATGTATATAACAATATTTAATGTTTTAAAATTATAATTTTTAAGCATTGAAAATAGCAAAAAGACATTTAAAATCCAAGAGACTATTATAACTTACTAGAGAATATATATATAATAAATGACTTTTTTGTTCATATGGCCTGAATTACCTGATTCTTCTTTTCTAGGAAATTCTGTATTAAAAATAATAATAATTAAAAAAAAAAAAGTATTGAAAATACCAACTTCAGAGGGGATCTGATATATTGAACATTAGTGTTGGCATTTCAGACAGTGAAGGTGACTGTGAAGCACTGAGGACACAGTAACCAGAGTGGTGGTGATGTTCTCTGAAATGAAAGGTTGATGCCATGACTGGTCAGTCCAGAAGATACATGGCAGGTCTACGTACCTGTTTCCCTGGTAAATGTGAGGACCGTCAGGCAATTCCTATGCTGTTTACTGTTTCATCATATACCTATGGTGCACCTGAACAACATGAACTGCATCTATTTTGTTAAATATTTTATACTTAATATTTTATGATTCTGAATGTTTAACTGTAAATAAGTTAGAAATAAAATTAAGTTTTCAGAATACAATACATATCTCTGAAATATTTCCAGCTAGGGACAGTTCTTCTCTGAGTGATGACAAAGGCAATCTGTGAATAATCTCTCCCATCTGAACTTTTCTGGAAAACATTTTGTAGTCTTGTGTTTGATAGACAGCCAAAGCGGAAGCTTTCAGTTTCACCTAGTTTCCCAGGAAGCCACAAAGGCCTCTTCTCATCTGTGAGGCCAAAACTACACACTGCTAATACTGGCCATGTTGGAATGCTTGCCGCTACCCTTGGAACAGAAGGAGACTTTTATTCTGATGCAACCAGACTTGTACTCAAGGAGGCATTTTCCCCTAACCTTTCCATCATGGTAAGACGAAGGGAGTACCTCTTGATCTAAGTGACCGAAGGATTATTGCGTATACAGAACCCCTAAATCAGCATTGTGGTTCCTTGAAGTATGAGAGCTTTCTTTTGTGGTGGCAGCATGAAGGCAATTTCCACTGGGGAATGACATTTAAATTGCCTCCGCCTTTCCAAGAAGTAGCTTCAGATGGTTTCACTCTGGGTTTTACTGTTTGGGCAATAGGATCAGACAGGGTCTGACCACAGGGCTGGAAGCTTCACATCAGTATCATGGAGTGCCACTGCATCTGAACTGCATGCAAGGCTTTCCATCATATCTGAAAGTGCTCACTCAGGTGAGGACTTCACCTTCAACTGTCCTTTTTTAAACGTAACCTGGGGAGCTTGTGCATGGATTTTCTTTCTCTCTCCCAGAATTTGATTAGCCCTTGAGGGTCACAGAGAACTAACCTAATTTATTTGTAGCTCATCTACCACACCCTCCTCAACTTTTTTAAAAAGTCTGTCTGAGCTCTACCAGTGGATCTGTCAGAATTAGATTGATGTATCAGTTGATACAGATAATTTTGTGTACCACAATACTAATTTCGCTCTTTCTCAAATGTTCCTTCATGTGTCTTCAACACTTTCATGAGGGTAGTTCAGCAATCAGGCTGCCTCTTTGGACAACTCCCTGATGGTGTGGTTAAAACATATCCTCTAGGCACTGTGTTCCCAGTTTCAGTCAAGGTAAGGCAAGACGAAGGATGCCTACTACAGTGATGGGGCAGAGTTTTAGTATCAATGACTCCTCCTTTTCTCAGAGAGCTTTTTGCTGCTACTCCTATACCTGTTATTGCAGATTGTGGGCTGTTTGGCTCATCTTCATCTTGAAATGCTTTTCTCCATGCTGCTTCTTGTCAGAGAGAAAGTTATAATTTTAAGTAATGGAAGGGACTGCACATTATTAACTAGGTTAAGCTTTTGGGTCAATGTGTTTGTTGGTCTGCTCCCAATTCCCATCAGTTCAGACTATTATAAGTTACCTGCTCAAATTGAAGCAATATGGTCCTTTTTTTTAAATTTCTCACCCTTACTGAAGTAAATTTAACATCCATCTCAGCCTTAAGTTTTAAGATTATTGAGATCTTTCCCTCTGCCAAGCAAGTTATGGGAATCTGAATTTGGTGTTTCATGTTCTCATGGATTCTACTTCTCAAAAAAAAAAAAAAAGGTGGCTTTCATTGTTGTCATCTTCTCTGTTTAAAAAATGAGACAAATTCATACCCCTGTGGTTCCCTCTGACTTTCCTTCAAAGACAGACCATCTCTTAAGATGCAGCCATCATTTTTGCTGAAGGTGATGTCTTAACATCAGTTTGATTTATGTTTTCCTTCACATTCCTTTATGATTTTAAGAAACATGCCATATTTTATATCTTATGAGCAAAAGAACTCCCTTTATATTTGTAGTCCAGACTTTATCACAACATGCAGACTGTGTGTATCTCTTTGACAGATCCAGTGGTTATCTAGATGGATGATTGCTGTTTCAGTATTTGCTATAAAACTTAAGAAATTGATACTTCCATCTTGAGTATACAGCTTCTGTGAGACTGTTGAGTTATTAAACTGCTACATGTCTACCATTCTTTCCCCAGTCACTGTGCCATCTCTGATGAACTGCCTCAAGAGCTGTGACAGCTCTTGACAGAGTCAATCTAGAAGTGCTGTTGCATAAGGAACATCAAGAACCTCTGCTAGATAATAATTGTGTAAAGTTGCTCAGTGTGAACAAACACGGATTTTGAGAGTGAAAAAAAAGAAAGATGACATCTTGAGCTCTATTAGCAAGGTTTCCTTCAATATTTCAGACAGTGTCTCTGTGATTGAGAAAGAATTAAAATGATTTATGCCATGCCGTGGATTTTTTGACATTGTGCCAGAGGTGATGACAACAGTGTGACTACATCATCTGTGATTACTGCAAGAGGAAAATCTCTGCAGTCTGGAGTGAAAAGGTGTAGGGGTACCCTCAGAATAGATTTATTTATAGAACATGAATTTGAAAGAAAACTAATTACTGGTAAGTTATGTTTCTTTCTCAAAGACCAATCTCTAGTCTCTATTCCACCTGTGAATTGCCGTTAAAGGACAGTGGAACAGCAGTCTGTATCAACAAAGGTGGAATTAAGCTTATAAAAGTGTATTGTTGTTTCTTACTATAAGCAAAGAGGGAAAAAAGGTAGTTGGCTCTAGTACGGAATTTGCAGAGGACTGCTAACAAATATAAAAAACTTTTTTATATCATGATTTGATACAGAAGACATTGAGATAGTACACAATGGTTTTTACAGAGGTTTGGTTTGAGGTTTTTTTTTGAAAGAAAATCAGTACTTTTTCAGTGCTTTTCAGAGAAAAAAAAAAGAGGTTTTCTAAATCCTTTTTAGCAGTGCATTGCAAGATTCTTCCATATTGTTTATGCCTTTAAAATGACAGCATAGGGTGACAGTAAATGTCATCAATAGCTTTATCCTTAAAAACATTCTTTTTCATGTGCTAAACTCTCAGTTTGTATACAGGATAGGTTTGAAAGTGGTGTATTTAGACATTTATGGTGCCAACATGAAGGCTTCAGCTAGTGCTCCAGGCTTTGGTTTCTAGTAGAAGTGTGGAGTTCCTTAATATAAATAGGAAGTCTTAACAGCTTCCATGGAAGGACTACCTCATGCAAATCCCATTTTTCAGATAGGCAGGGCTGGTTTTGCTGCAAGAGATGCCAAAGGATCCAGTCTTACTTTGCTTCTTCTTCTGCCCATGTGGCCATAGATGCAGCTGAGGATCTAGTCAGCAGTACAGAGGCCATAGATGCCTGAAGAACTTCCTGGTCTGTAGTTTTTCTGATACTGATCATCCCATTATCCTCTCTGAAATTTCTGATACCTCTTGAATTTGCATGGACAGCCCAAGGAAAAACTGTACAGCCTTCCGAAAGAACAGCCCTAACATCAAACTTTTCCTAATACATAAACCCAAGCTTTCTTTTCCAGCTTATCTTCAGATGCTTTCTGCAGTAACAGCAAAAAACAGCATGTGCCTCTCTCGCTTGGTTCTTGACAAAGTCAGCATGTTTCAGTGAAAAGCTTTAAAGCTTCCCAGTCTCATTAAATACTTGAGGGCTTCTGCTACAGATCAGTTCTACAAGCAAATAAGTTACAGATGCAAATGTAGTACAGCTAATTGTACAGCTGACTTTCTCCTTAATAATGCTGAAGGATCACTGCCTGAAGCAGCCAGATGTACCTTATATCAGTCCAGTTTCAACAAACGTCTCTGAAGCATAGTTAGCTATGCAGGACATTACTTGGATTAAGCACTTAAATACAAGCAATTTATCATACTAAATTTCAAGGGTTTATAGCTGTGATTAAAATTTTCTTTCATACTTTGCAGATAATTATATTTAGTTCTTGGTTTACACTTTATTTTTTCATTAGTTATTTCCCATTTTATTTCTCCCTCCTATCATTGTTACCTTTTTTACACTTGAAAACTGTATCTTAAAAAGAGATGTATTTGATATATTTCTCATCAAGGATGTTTCACAGGGTTTTGCTTTTAAAAGTAGTTCTGCCTTCTAAAAAGGAAAATGTTTACTGCAGCATCTTCTCTTTAAAACAATGAAACAGAATATTAAGAAGAAAACCTTCTTTAAATGTATGGAAGAACTATGAGAGCAAGGCAGCAATGCATTCCTTGAGAAGTCAGAAAGGATAAGTATTCCCCAGAACAAACAAGTTCACCTGCTTCATTTGTACAATTGGACTTCAGGTGAAATACAGTGTCTGGAAAAAAACAAAACTAATCTTTGCCTCAGAGGTGCTTCTGTGGACATTTCCTGCCAGTGGATGCTCAAGAAGAAGGAAGTTGCATCTGATGAAAAGGTTCAGGGACTTCCACCAAAACTTGGATAATGTCATGAGGAGCCTTGGACAAGTGTCCCTGTGGAGATAGCCTGCTCGGTCCACATGGCTCTGCTTGTGGCTTGAAGGTAAGATTTCCAATTAAATCGTTTTCACATTTTACAAAGTCATTTCTAATGCTGTTATTCTTCCTCCTGAGTGAATTTCTCCTGCCCATCTTTCAAATAATAGTTTTGAATGTTTTTTGTCCCTTCTCTTGCTGTATGAAAGACCCACATAAATGAGTAAATTAACTACTGGATGATAAAAAGAAAACTGATTCTACACAAAGTCTTGTCTTGTATGTGAAACAATATACAAATTGGTATAGTCAGTGTAGGCTTGAGGGCTCCTATAAAATTGTAGTATTATAAGTAAAAATTGTTACAAGAAACTTAATTTTAACTGAGTTACTCACTGACAACTTATGTAAAAACCATCTCAAGATACTGTAGTCTACTTTTTTTTTTCCATTTTCTGATTTTTTTAAGCTTTATTTTTCCCTCCCTGCTTATTCTGAAATTTGGGAAAATGCACTTTTCTTTGCAAAGCTTGTTGAAAATGAATCTCATTTAAAATCACCTTATCATTCCTGAATGTCCTTATTTGTATTTCTCAGTTTAAACATGAGTAAGTTAGGAGTCTTTTACCTTGCAGAATAATTTGCACCATTTATATCTCCTATGTTCATAGGACCTTTGGATTGAAAGGTGCCACGTTCCCACTGAGTCTGGTTGTGTTTTCTCAGTGCAGATAGGCAGCTTCAAGACCCATATTAAAAGCACCTGGGGGTCTCATGGTCTCTCTTTCTAGAAGGCTGTTCCAGACCATCACTGATGTAAGACTTAGGGACCTCTTTTTATTTTCTAACCAAAGCCTAGGATAAAAGGCTAGTTCTAATGCATTTTTGATTTAAATAGTTCTCTTCTGTTACTGATGCTTGTACAACAAATTTCAGATGAGATCTGACTCATCTTCATATAGTGGTTTTATTATTTATCTGTCTATGGAAATTTTTTTGTCTGGCACATGACATGTGCATCCCATTTGCTTTTCATGCCTGAAGTGCACTGGTGGCTCCCAGTCATTCTGTGAATTACCAGCATGCTCCGTTCATTCTCCTCAGTCAATTAAAATTGATGAACTCCTAAGTTACAGTGGACCTCTTTTTTCTGCCCCCAGAGTAGAATTCATCTTGCTTGACTTTAGTTGTCTAAGTGCTGGTTATCAGGTATAAATCAACTAAACATTCACTAGTCAATGTCAGAAGAGAGAGAGGCTCATTCTCCAGAGGCTCATTCAAGGATGACTGAGTTAAATCACCTCCTGGATGTGCTTTTTTCTCTCTGTTGGCAATAGTCTAGACAACCAGCTCAGTCTCAGTGATGCGTATCATGAGATGAAGGTCCCCCTACCATTTGTATTCACACTGCACTATTTTGAATTGTAATTCACATCACTTAGTGTTTGTCAAGGTGAAGTACTGGGGTTTAAACCCCCAGCCCTGAATGAGGGTTGGCACAGGGATGATGTCCACAACCAGCCAAGACAGACCCTCCTGATTTGTTTTCACCCAGGATCTGCCCAGCCTTGGGTGGGAACTGATGAGGAGATCCCCCCCAGGTCCCCCCCCCTGCCACATTAACTTGGAGGCGGGGCAAGAAGCCACCTCTGTAAGAGCTGACTCTGCTTGCAGTGGGGTTTGCTTATACAGTGGGTGTGTTGTGTAGAGATTCTGGTTGCCAGAAACGCTTCTTGTTTGTGTATAGCTAGTGGAATTCCCAGGATGGTGGGGAGAAAGATGAGTCCCTACTACATAGCTGGACTCATGACCTGGCTAATTCCATCTCCCATGGCTTGGATCCTTGGCCAGCTCACTCCCTTCTTTGCATCCTATGCAGTGAGTGAGCATATTAATGTATTCCTCCCTCTGGTAGTGGGCACCTTGGATTGTTTGCATATGATTTAAGAGCAGAGGGAGAAATTTGGCTGTTAGTCTGCCTGTTAACGATAATATCTTTCTATATCGGGCAAGTGGTCAGCAGAAGACAAGATCATCTGCTCTTAACTTTTGCGAGTGACGTTTGTTCATCACTGAGCTGATGATGCCTCCCATCTTTGAGTCGATGAAGTGCTTGAAGAGGCATGAAGCACATTGTTTCTCCAGAATAAATGCATTTAAATCAAGTGATGTGCAGCTATTTCCATTATCTGTTTGAGGATGTTATTCAGCTAGTTAGACCATAAGTTTTCAGACTTTTTTCTTGTCTAAATGTTTGCCTTATTTGTACTCACGTTTCTTAATGTTTTGCTTATAAAGTTTTAAGACACTGTGGGAATTTATAGGACAGTTTTGCCGAAGTGACTTTTTGTATTACTTCAGTTACTTCGGTATTCTTCAGTTAGCATGGTCACTTCTCATTTTTTCCATGCTGAGTAATTCCAAATCTGATTTTTGTTTGATCTGTCAGCTGGTTGAAGACTGAACAGAATATGAATTAAACCAAAGACGCTTAAGAATGAAACTACAGCTTAATTTAGTAGAAACAATAAGGAACAGTTCCAGACCTAGTAATATTAAAGGTTTTCTTTTAGTTGCTAGAGCTGAATATTACTTGCTTAAATACATTTGAGGTTCTTAAATAAAAATTTCTTTTCCGGGATAATTAGTGGAATATGGTTAGTGAAAGAGGAACATTTAGGATCATTTAAAAAACTGGAGATGTTTCTACACTAGGCATTAAAATCCGAGCTAGTCATGCTGGGCTCCCTTCAAGCTGGAGAGAAGTCAGCGCTACAAGATGCTACTCACATCCCTTGAAAGTGGAGATCAAAACCAGGTAAGTAGAGTCACATCTTGGAAATGCCCATTTCTCTCTGATTCATTACTAGTGGAGCTTGCCTTGTAGATGTTTAAAATTCTATGTTCTTAATGCCAGTAAGTGAAAGAATTCGGCTGAGAAATTATAAGAGTATTGACATTCATTGATTCTGGAAGTTTACGAAGCTTTCTACATTTATCTCTTTGTACTATCTATAATTTTTATAGTGTTTTCCCTTCCTACTTCTATCCCATGGTATCCCACTAGCTCCTCTGAAAAGCATAATCAAGCTAACAGAGTACAGAAGACATGTCCAGCTCCGACAATACTCTCTAACTTGGTGTTGATTTTGTCACCATCATGCTATACATATTCGAGTTGGGCTGTAGAAGCCTCCTTAGTCTCCCTGAGTAAGCCCCAGAACTGTCTGCCAGTGCTTCTTGCACACATACAATACACTGCGTACCATCAGTGCTGAAGATAAAGAAATGAGCTTTGGTAGCCTGAAAAGGAGTGCTTAGGTTCTGTATAAATCTCAATATTTCGTTTAGCACCAAACTTATATAGGAGTCATTAACAGCACTTCATAATTGTTCACACTTTAACAATAGATCTTTCTGAATCCTTATTAGTATTTGTATAGAAATTACATAAATTATATTTTGCAAAATTTATAGAGGGAAGGCTTCCTAACTGGGCCTTTTCTCCTATTTTGAAATCCTGGATCAAGTAAATTGTAGATCAGTATTAGTAAATAATACCAGTAATAAACAGTAGAAAAAAGGCAGATGGAGAATGTGAAACTTTATTTCAGGAATAACGTCATAGTTTTAAATAAGAAGTCAAAAGACTTTTTCCCTTTTCTTAAATAAATGTCATGTGTTTTTCTTAGACCATATGCTGATAATTTAAAAGAGCTTCACAAAACCTTCACGTAGTTCTTACATTCTGATTCAAAGGCTAAGGCTTTGTACAAATGAATTTCACAATCTCAGATGGGCCATTTTATGGGATTGTAACAGCTGTTTGTTTACATTTATTGTTCAGGATACACATCGATTCCCATGAAACTACTCAACGTTGCATACAGCTTTCATTAAATCTCTTTCTCAGTTCAAAATGGCCAATATGGTATCTACCTGGAGGTTAAAGTTTTCTAAAAGCTGTGGGTTTGTTGACAAAGAGCAAAGTACATTCTGATGGTTTTAAAACATTCTGCCAGCACTTCAGAAAAGAACTACATCAAAAGTAATGCGACACATTCACTCTTTACTTTGAATGTGCATCATCAGTGATGTCAGTGCGAGTCTAGTAAAATAGTTGTTAATTAACTTCTGTCCCTTCTTTTGGTGCTGCAGAATAAATGCACAAAATGCTGTAGGAGCAACCTGAAGAGCAAACATTGGTTTGTTTGTTTCTTAATTAATAATTTATCTAGAAATGTTAGATATTTTAAAGTTATCAAATTCTTCCAATCTGTGGCAATGTTTCTAGGACCAGACCCATCAATCTTGCTCCATCCAGATCATTATGATACAAGAGTTACTGTAAGACTTGCTTCTGCAAACACTTCTTGACCTAGCACAAGTTCAGTTTTGGCTGGCAGCTGAGAGTGACAGTGTCATTTTGGATTGTACCATTGCATCAAAAAAGATAGAGGCTGCAACCCTAAAATTAAATTAATTTGAATTCTTTAAAGTTGTTTTATGAGCTCTCCTGAAAACAGACGATCAGAACATTATGGTGGTTCTTAAATAAAGATTGAGAAATAAAACAGACTCAAAAAAAAAAAATTATTGAAATTTTTTTCCCCCGCAACCTTAATTTATCAAGGCCAGTTCCTTTGTGTGTGGATAATTGTTCCTTTAATTTAAAACAATGGGCACGATAAACAAGCCTGCTTATATTTCCCTGTTTGACCATTTCACTTAGAGAAGAGTGTTGAAGAGTCAGAACTAATACTTCTTTTACCTCAGGAAAAAAGAGGCTTTTGAACTTCTTGTGTTCTCCACGGGGAAGCCTATAGAGAATGATGTGAACCATCCTAGATACAGCAACATGTTGAATTTTTTTGACAGGCAAAAGAGTAGAACCCCATTCTGTACAGTCAAATCTGGTTACTGCCTTCACCGTGTATCTTTCTACATGTCCTGCTTCATATGCCATGCTAGTGCCTGTGTGTTGAACAAGAGTTCTGCAGAAAACATGCACATGGGAAAGGGCAAAATAAATTTTACAGAGGCAGACTGGTCTAATTTTGTAATATTCTTTTTGAGTGCTTGACTTGGGTCTTTCCCTGATTTTTTTAAAATTCATTTTTAAAGCAATTTTCTGGAGTTAAAACAAAACAAACAAAACCCCCACAAATCCTTTTACCTGCTGTATTGATATTCACTCAGGTTCTATACCTCATTTTCCTGAATAAGGGTTCTGTAGCCTTCCATCCCTAGAAACTTCATTTTTCTTTCTGGATTAAAATATTACTCATCTTCTCTGCAAGTGGGGCCTCTTGAGCAGTTTTCTTCAACCTCTGATAGCAACTTTCCACTTCACATACTCAGGTTCCCACTGGTTTTCTTTAGCTAAGTTCAAGCTTGTTTAACATTTTGGTACAGATGATTCTTCAGAACCTGCTTAATCAGACCACTGATACTTATCTCTTCTGACAATATCTCACATGTACATAATATGATCTTATTTACATTTTTCAGTATCAGCAAATCAGTAGCTCCTAATCATTCTGGCATTGATGAGTGCCAGCAATTATTACAATTATTTGTTGACACTGCACATTTATCCCACTTCTATTACTTCAGTCCCTCAGGGCATCTGATTATTCCAAAATTTTATCCTGATACTCCTCTTTAAAAAATAAACCAAACAAAATGGGAAAAGAAACACAACAAAATAACACTGCTTTTTAAAAAGCTGCAGAATTTATTAAATACCTTCAGAAGTTCACATAGTGTAAAGAGTGACATTTACATTTAATAAAACGTTTTGAAGAGTTACAATTGAGATCCAAGTTTCTCAGCATGGCTATGTCACTGAATGGACAACATTGTTTAATTTAGCTGACCAAGATATTTTTTACTTTTCTAACCTTCTTTCTGGAAACATTGGAGACCTGAAGTAGGATAAAAGATAGAAAAGACAGGGAAAAGTAAATGTAATTTTCTACTGAAAATGGAGCACAGAATTTCTGTGTTGAAAGCAATGCTCATAAAAAGCAATGGATGTCACAGGAGGTTGTCACTCATGCTACAAACTAACATGTATTATTCCTTCTGAAACCTATGAAGGTAGCAGGTTGGGAGCTCAGCCACATGGCCTTACTCCTGCAACAGGAGATGTAGTCACAGCATCAGTCACTTTGGAAGGTCAAGTTACTCTGGGACCAGCTGATTTTTTTAATGCCTCCAACGATGAAGGTTTCACAGCCTCTCTGGGCAACCTGTCTCAGTGCTGGACAACTCAAGGTGAAATAGGTTTTCCTGTCTCTAATCAGAAATCCCCATGTATCCCCTCTCATCCTGTTTTTGTGCACCTTTGAAAAGAGTCTGGCTCCACCATCTCTATAACCTCCCAAGAGCTGGTTGAAGATAGCAGCAATATTCCTTCCGGTCTTCTCTTCTTTAGGCTGAATGAGTCCAGTTCTCTCAGCCTCTCCCCTTCCATCCTTTAACCATCTTGGTGGATGCACTTCAGCATGTCACTGACTTTCTTGTACTGGGGAGCACAAAGCTGGGCCCAGCGCCCGGGAAGGGCTCTCACAAGTGCTGAGCAGGGGAGGAGGGAAACACTTGCCTTGGCTTTCTGGCCACACTCTTGCTAATGCAGCCCAGGATGCTGCTCGTGTTCAACTTGTTGCCTACCAGCACCCCCTTTTCTTCAAAGCTGTCTTCCAGCCACTTGTCTCCTGGCCTGTATTAGTACCTCGGGTTATTCTTCCCCAGATACAGGACTTTGCCTCTCTAAAGGACTCCAGTACACAGGCTGAGCAAATTTGCTGCTTTTAGGCCAGAGGTGCTGTTGTTCCCAAAAGCCCAGCACTTTCAGGTATCCTTGTAGAGTAGCTCATGGAGTATGTGAGCACTTCTAGTTAACAGCCTGGTTAATACTTGTAGCCAGTTTTCATAGTTAGGTTATTTTTAGCTTTTTGTATAATTTTTCAATTTTGCCTTGGAAGGCTCTTTATCTAGAAGATTTTTATCTTGAAAGATTTCATCTAAGACTTTCATTAAGACTGGTCTGAACTTCCAGAATGTCTTATCAGACTCTCAAAAAAGTCATATTTTAAGGGAGAGGCATCTGACACTCTGTGAAGAGCAAGGACATGTCTTGCAGTTATCTGAAATTCAGTGTGCCTTTAATAATAAGCATGCCAAACAGCTGTGCTAGGTCAAACCAAAAAGTCACATAACCGTAGAAGAAAGTTGTAATGAGAATGATATTGGTAGTATTTTTAAGCTAGGGACACTTCTGTTTTGCAAATGGCAAAGAAACAGACCAATTAAACCCATAAACCAAAACCCATCAGACATACATGAATAGGAACAAAGATTTAGAGTTTAGGCAGTTCTCAAAGAACCGGACTTTGCCTGATATTCGTCAAGGCCCATTTGAGCAAGCTGAGACAGGGGAGAAATGGTGACCTAGATTAGAAGATGATCAGAGGGGTGGAGCACCTCTTCTATAAGGACAAGCTGAGAGAGCTGGAGTTGTTCAACCTGGAGAAGAGAAGGCTCCAAGGAGACCTTATAGCAGCCTTTCAGTATCTGAAGGGGGCCTACAAGAAAGCTGGGGAGGGGCTTTTGACAAGGGTATGTAGTGACAGGATAAGGAGTAATGGCTATAACTCAAAGAGGGTATATTTAGATTATCTGTAGAGGAAGAAGTTCTTTACCATGGCAATGGTGAGACAGTAGAACAGGTTGCCCAGGGAGGCTGTGGATGCCCCACCCCTTGTTTCTTTTTCAAGCAGGAGAAACATTGGCCAAGCTCAGAGGGGAGGGGAAAGCAAACAAAACTAAAAAGTGGGATGAGAGGTTCAAAACTGAGGATGAGCACTTGGTGCCATTGGAACTTTGCAGCATAAACTGTGTGGCCCATCCAAGCAGAATAGCCCACTTTCTGAGCAGGACTGGAAAGAAACCAACTAGATATTATTCCACTATTACATAACTCATGACAATTTTTCATTAAAAAGTGTGAACTAAGGCTAGGAGGTGGATAGAGGCAGGGACAGACAATGTGTTTAGATTGAAGGGTCTAGGGAACTTGAGGATCTCTGCTGTATTACAGCAGTATCACCAACAAGCATGAGCTGCTGGGTGGTGTTTCAGAAAAAAGGATCTTTGAAGAGAGGCAGTACTTTTTTTATCTTCTCCTTAGAAGCTTTGTGATTTCACCAGGAGAAATCAAGTTGATTTATAGTAATACTGAGTCTTTTATTTGATTTTCATAGTAAGACTCTTGGATGATATATTAAATACTTGACCAAATGGAAGTTGGAAGAGATTGTGTGACAATTCTACACAAGAAAAATAAAACTCTTTTATAGTAATGCATTTAAGCAACACATGTTTCAAAGCATTAAATGAAAGATTTGTTTTCTTTTTGTCTCCTAGATCAGGTAATATGAAGGCTACATAGCTTTTTGTTACAGTCAGTCTACTACCTTTCAGATTTTTTTTGGGAGGGGGAAGGGGGAGAAGCAGTTAAGAAATATTTTTAATATGACCTCAAGTCTTCCAAAAGTGAAAGCAGCAATCAAATTGAAATCAAAAGGTTGAGTACAGACATTTTTCTGTTTTCTGTACTTTTATTTATAGCAAGATAAAAAATGAAATGGAAATGGGAACAAAGAACAAAAGATAATATAATGTATAAAATGATCAACAGAAAAAAACAGAAAGAAATAAATTGTCATGTATCCAACTTGAAATAGTCTATACTCTTTATTCTAAAAATAAAGATTCTTGAGTGGATTTCCAAAGTGCATGTGTGTGCATATAGTTGCAAATAACTTTTTCCAAGACTGTAATTTCAAAGGTGTCCAATTTTCCAGTCTCAGTAATTATGTAGGTCCATTAGATCCATTAGACTAAAGAAATGATGGAGAAAAAGAAGGAAAAAACACTTCAATGGGAAGTAAAAAGAAAAGTTGATTCTCAACTGAAATATTTGTGTCTCTGCTGCCATGCTAGATTAGACCTACCCAGTTCACAGCAAGAGAAACCATTTAAGCTCTATTATTATTTTCTCTATATGCAGTTCACCCTAATGGACTGCTGCCGTATCACTCTGACTTCAAAAGATAGACCTCAAAAGGTCTAAACCACATCAGGTTGGTGGAAGAAGTTTTTAAGTTACAGTACATGGCAAAGAAATAGTTATAGATGACCCATCTGCAAATTTAGTTTTATGAAGACTTTTTTATTACAGAAGGAATATTCATTCAAACTGCCAAATACATCTTATCTCTTCTATTTTCTGATTTGATATTTAAATCATGACATGACTTTTAACAAAAAGCACACAGAAACTAGGAGAAGTAATATTTTTAATTATTTTGGGTTTAGTTATGTAAAAAAAAAAAAAATCTCTAGTGACAGAAGATTGGAAGATAGAGATTATATTCTTAAAAGACTAAAAATTCTAAAGTTAAGTGGTGGTGCCAGTTTCAATTGCTTTTTGTCATTTCACGTTTTCTAAAACTGCCCAGGAAAAGTAGGTGCTGCCCTGGAACAGGTTATTGCATTTTATGACTTTGTTGAGATCTCTGGAGTACGCACAAAGTGTGAGGGAGAACAACTGACCATTCCGGAATACATCCTTATTAATTTGGAAACAAATATTCACTTCTGTTTCTTCTGTGCAAACACTCAATCAGTATTTGATAGCTGTCTTGACAGCCTGGTATTTTTAGTGGCTTGGTTACGTTAGAATAGTCTTGTCTCAGTCTGTCACCTTAAGCTTTTAAAATTATTGTCACAGTCTCAGATAAGCTGGACTGAAAGACTTAATCTTTTTGTTCATGTAGTCATTAAAGATTGCATCAAAATCAATCCTTCATTAAGATCTGATGAATAAGGCCAATGCTGCTGGAGAAATGTAACACTGCATCTCTATCCTGTGTGAATCAAATGCTTAATGGGACTATCTTCTGATTGCTAATGTCTCCTTATTAGCAAACATATGAAAGGAAAATTAATTTTAGTAGATTTAACACTCAGGTTAAACAAGCAAATCAGAAGGGGCATATTTATCTTTCTTCCAATTGCTAGAACAATCAAGAGGAACAGCATGGAAATCACTTAAGGAAAATCCTAGTAATAATATTGAACATGCAAATAATGAGACTGACAGGCAGATCTGAACTTTCTCAAAGCTCATAGCTTTTCAGAAAGAGATTTTAGCATCTGTTTCATATTGGCCTAAAAGGAGTGGAAAGTAAATATTTAATATGAGTGTATGAACCTCTACAATAAATTACAAAAGTTTTGCACAGATAATTTTCACTGGATTTACCTTTGAAAATGTAGGATCAACTGACTCTGCTTATTCACTTTGTTACTTATTCTGCTGCCACTTCCAGACAAAAAAAGCCTCATTCTAATTTTGTGGATGCCTCTTTTGACACAGTGAATGGCAAGGAGGGCTGGTTGTTGCATCTCTTTATTTTCAGACAGCTCCAACTACAATGTTGGTTTTGCATTAACACTCAGGATGGTATTTATCAGATAAGATACTAATCGTTTAACCTTCACATTATAGGCAACAGAAAAACAAGGGGCAATTCTGTAGCAGAATTCTTCTCATACTGCATTCTAATGAAGGTAACAAAATAAGCCAGATTATTTGTGCCCAAGAAATTGTTGGGTTTTTTTTCTTCTTTTTTTTTTTTTCTTTTTCTCCACTGACTAAATGGGTGCTGTGTAGGGGGTCAGGGAGGCTAGTGCAGCTATATAGAACTCTATTTTATAAATCTGTAAATGTTGATGAGATTAACCCTAGTACTGATAACAGTTTGCTTCTGATTTGCAGATATTTTTTTGTTATATAGCCCAGTTTTATTTGAATGGGCACATTTTAAATCTTTGGCTGCAGCTCAGTTTTTGGAGAATTCTCAGATTCATGAAGACAGGGAAAAATCTTATGTCACATTTAACAACAGAAATCTTATTGGATAACTTTAAAAAGAGAGAAAGCATAAAAATCAAAAGAAAACAAGAAAGCAGGATTCATATGTCAATTTTTCGATGTTGTTACAGGCCATTATACAGGTATTAATTCCTGTGTTCATCTTTTATTTCATATTTTAGGTTAAGTTTTGAAGTTATGCAGACTTAATCATAGTATAGATATAACCCTTGAATATATGTACTGACTTCAAGAACTCAGTATAATTCTCTGATTGCAGAGCTCTCTTTTTAGTTCTCATTTTTCTAGCAGCATTTCAGCTCCTATTTTTAAGTGGCCTGGTGTAAGTTCCTAAGGCCCATTTCAGTAGAAATATTCACTATAAAATTTTACTAAATACTCTCCAGCCTGTTATTTAATACTTTTGTCAGAAGTGGCATCCATCATCAGCTGCACTAAACACTCTGCCACAGGTCTTTATTCATGAAAGTTGTGACAAAAAAAAACCAACCAGTCTTGGCTTTCCAGCCATTACCTACCAATAGCTTCCACTCGGTGAGACAGTGCAGTATTGTCCTGCTCCACTGACTGCAAGTATGCTCATGGTAACACTTGTTAACCTTGGTAATATCTTGCTCACTGAAGCTGATTTAGTTTGTTCATGAGCAGCTTTGCAACACAGCTGTTTGCCTCCATCAGACCCAGCTCTATCACACTTGTTTTCCCTGAATGTTCCTCTTCAGCTGTATTATCTAGGTGGAGGGCATTTGTCCAGGTCCAGACTTTTCAAGTGGATGAGCCTTGCTGCTCTGGTTAGTTTGGTTGTTTAGGTGTATCTAACATTGGAAAAATATTTGTTTACTTCATCCTGGGGGTTGCTATTCAGAGCCCTATTCTTTGGGTGGCCTGCCCTAATCTGTGCTGTCTGACAGATGTGAAAATTTGGAACCCAGCTGAGAATAAAAGTGTAGCATATTCCTGTCTCCAAGGAAAGAAAAATCACAAACAAAGAATTTAATTAACTCCCATTTAAAAGAAAGCACAGAGAAGCATCCTCAGGGTATGCCCTAAAAGTTAAAAATCATAGAAGCAGCCATTTTAAAAATTACATTTGAGAATGAATTCTAGAGAGAGAAAAAAAATCTCATCTTTTAACATGTAGAAGCTAAACACCTTTGCTAATATTGATTGATATTGCGAAAGGACAGACACAGATGGTCAAAAAAGCTGGCCCTATATGCATTTCTAGGTCAAAAGCAACATCCTAAATTCTGTTTGCAGAGTCTCAGATAGCCAAAGAAAACTGTGGGGCCCAGATGTCACCAAGACAGTCACCTAATGCCCCCTAATTAGGAGAATGCCACAGTTTGCATCAGGTCCCTTGACCCATGATTTTGAGAGACACCCTGAATGAGAACAGTCTAGAGACTGTTTGCAGACAAAAGTGTTGAAACTGCCTGGCTAGCAAAGGCAATTGTCCTGGTTACTATTGCTACCATCTGTATTTTGTAACCACTGAAGGTCACCAGCTGGGAGCTGAATTATCAAGGAAAAAAAAAAAAGAAACCACTCAAATAACCCTGCAAAAAGGAAGATCTCACTCTTGTCATGTCCTCTGTTTGCTAGCTTGATAGCTAGGACAGGCTTATCTTAGCTAGTTTGTTCATATCCTAATATAAGAGAAGGTGTACAGAAAGTCATTGTAAGAAGCAAGAGATTTAGGATAGGAATCATTAGCACCTGGCCACGGGTTTCTAAATACTTTCATGAGGTTTTTCTGGTGGTTGATCTGGAAATAAGAAACAACTGTCCTTTTAGAAACACTCAACAAGAAAAGTTTTGACCCCATTATATCCCTCTGCTGCAGCTGCAGGCAATTTATCTTCATCTCACCAATGTTATTGGAAGTAAGGCATGCGTTTTACAACATCAACAGAAAGCACAGAGCCCAAGCCCTTTGGAAACCCTGCAATTGGGTACAGAAGTGCCCAACATCATCTTTAGTCTCTATCTGCTTTTAAGCATGTCTCTGGCTATGAATGTACTCTGTCATATCTGAAGTTTGAGAAGCTGCTGAAAATGCTGGTATTTAGTTTTCATAAACTAATTCAAAATTCAAATTTCAGTTGAATAACTGGTTTAGAAAAAAATGTATTATTCTGCAGTGCACTGTGTAGCAATAATTATGTGACAAATTTCAGGTTACAAAAGGTAAACATTTTTGCTTGAGAACTCTGAGGAATTCCTCATACTTCATAACACGGAGAGTTTCTTTTACTACCATTTGACTTTGAGGCAGTTCATGGAATTTGTTCAAAATATTCTGGGTAGAAATTGTATCTGAGCGATACCAAACTCTAAAAGGGCATCTCTCATAACCTAGAGGTAGTCCTGAAACAAGTTCTTTCACAACTTTCTATCCAGCTTTCTCCAGTCAGGTCAAATGTTAATCATTTTAAAGCTGTGCAGCAGCATACAAGGGAAGAGAGCAAGTGTGTGCACATGGCAGGAGCTTGTTACCTCTTTTCCTATCCTATAAGGTTAGGAAGCCAAACCCTCGAGTAGCATTTGATGTCCATTCCTGATTTTGCCACTAGCTGATTATATGATCTCGAATAATTCATTTAAACATAACAAATTAGAAGGTATTTAAGGATTTTAAGGATTGATAAGTAAAGGCTTTTAATAATCCTTTGAAGAAAATTTTCTGTTGGTACATTACACATCCAAACTGAAGTCTCATCAGGGATTTGGCAATGCCAGAAGAGATGCATGTGAAGGAAAGCAATGCTGAATAAGTAGTTCTGTCACCAATCTACATTCAGTTCTGCTGGGTGATTTCCTCATTCTAGAACGCTAACTTTTTATTACAAAAGTACAACATATAAGTGATGTAATTTCACTCCCTTCAAATTTCCTTCAAATTTGTCGAGGGCAAATGGATGTGGGAAAAATACTTTATTCTGGAGAGGCATTTTAAGCAATGGGGAAAAAAAAAAGCAAAGAATTATTTTCTTCTGGTTGCATTTAATTTCCCACACAATACTTAGTAGACAAATGACTAGGGCCGTAACCTTAATTGTTCAAAACTATTAAGCAAATTAATCTGTGAATTTATTTAGAAGTACATGAGGTTCTCCCTTACAGTACTGGGCTTTGAAAGTTCACAGTAGGTTTCACATGAGAAGCATGAGACTGATGCTGGCAGTCAGTTTATTTGCTTAGGTTGGGACAGGAGCAAGAAGAGAAACACTGCAAATGTTTGCTTTGCATAAAATAATTTAATCACATCCATTAAGTCTATGAGACTGGATCAAATCACAAAAGCTTGTAGCTTGTAGTTATTCTTTGCAGAATTAGGGGGAAATGTTAATGACTAACATTTTACTAATGCTTTTAATTTAATAATTAAAAAAAAATAAAGGTCAATAAGAATTACTGCTTGTAACACCTAGAGGGAAATTAGACTGAAATTATTTTGTGTGAATCATGCTCTTTTCATTAAAGTTCTCAATCTGCTGGAAAATCTGTACAGGTATAAAAGCTGTGGGTGATCATTTAACACACCATGAGAGCACCTCAGATAAGAATTTATACAGTAAAACATTAAAACCATCTTGGCATTCGTTCCCTGAGAGGCTGCACTGCTCTGAGCCTGGGAAGTGCAGACAACTCAGTAGGTGGCCCCACACCTCAACAGGAAAGGAACTTTAGAATCAAATCCATGTCCTTCACTGTTTCATATTTTAGAACTGTCAGTTCCATTATGCTGATTTTTTCTGTGCTGTTAAAATGTCACTCTTAAAAATACTATTTTCTGAAAGTTGCGTAATTCTGACCTTTAAAAGCACACATCTTCTTCCTCCTGAGATTCTGTTGTGGTTTTGGTTTTGTTTTGTTTTGTTGTTTTTTTTTCCTTTGGTGTAATTATGACCAGAATTACACTAAAAAACAAACGAACAAAAAAAAACCCACCCTAAACCAAAAAACACCCAACTCCAAAACAAACCAAACCACAGCACTGAAAGAACAAGGCAAACAACACCTTTTCCCCCAACCCCCTCATACTTTTTTCCTTGGAGGGACAGAAAGAATCAGAAGAGATACATTTCTCTAGAGAGGGGAAGGTGTGAAGGTTTGTCCTCTGATTTTGAAATTCAAAGAAGTGCACATGCTTTCTGTGCTCTAACAGTAGAAACAAGGAGAGGCGTGCATCGGAATGTAGAAGGTTGTATTTGCAAAAAGTAGTCAATTCCTTGTCTGCACCATTTTAAAACGATTTGTGAATAAGTGCTAAATTCTCTAAATAATTCTGCTAATAAAAGTGTTCAAGTTTAGAAACACTAAACACCACTGACTGGGAAGAAAGTAGACTTGTAACCCAGTGGTCAGAACTGTTCATGAGAATTGACACTCATTGGTTCTTGTGTTTTTGATGATTTTGAATGCACTCTAGATATAACCACAATATGAATCCCACCATTGCTCCAGTAGTTTTATTTCATATTTCATGCTTGAATAGGAAACTCTACCATAGTGTATGGGACATTACATCAGCTCTATCCATATGCCATAACTGCATTTACAAAATTGATTTGTTCTGTCTGCATGTAATTTCCCCCCCTTCAGTTCCATAGGGTATGAACTTTCCCTTGGACAAATACCCTAGATGAATAGCCTTATGGAACTCCTGGGTTCTTCTCTCACTCTATCGGTGTTCAGAAAGCTGGTTGGGTCATCTGAAAACATTCTCAATGTAGATAAGGGCACAGATGCGGGCTCCAGAAGCAGTATTACGGAGCTGGACATAACCTGATTTAGTTTTCACAGCTCAGTTGTCATTTGTTGGATCTGAAACTAACATGTAGAAAGTTATAAGAGAATCAAGCTAGACTTTTAGCAGCGTGTTGTTACCTCCAAGAAGAGATCTGGGTTCCACAGAGAAGCAGTGGGCATTCTTCATTTGTCCCATTGAGCCCATTAAAAAAATCATTGGTTACAGGTAAAATTTGCACTTTTTTTTTTTTTTTTCCTGGTCATCTTGCAATTTGAGCCACAAAGTAGCTAATTTTTAACTTGCTACAATAAATAAGCTTGCTGACTAATTTTGTTTTTAACGATCCTTTTAGAATCTCCAAAATAGGCATTTGACCTGCTGAAGCTCTGTGACGGGAGAAGATAAATAGTACCAGCAAGTTTAAAGGGCTTAGTCATGTAGGGTTTTCTGCTATACTGTGATCCAAGGTAGTGGTCTGCAAGTCATTGTTGAGAATTAGAGATGATAATTTTTATTGAAATCTAGGAATGGAGGTTTCAGAAGTGTTTGTCTTTCCATTTTGGCTTCCTTTTTTTCTCTTCATGTATTCTAAGACAGTCTCTTTTCCATGATTTGGTTTCTTTTTTCATTCATTCATCAGTCTCTGCACTGTGTTTCATGGGTAACAGATGTACTTTAATATTTTTCTTTTGTAAAATATGATGTGAACTGAGTAGTACTTGAATCTGAAATGAGTTTTGAAGAATAACAAGACAGTAAGTTTGAAATGAGCCTAAAAGGATCCTCTTGGAGATGATCCAGAGTTTTATCATCTGAATCCTAAATACTGTTTCTTTTACAGTATCGCAAACTACATTGCCAGACATTATAGAATGACAATGAGATAAAAAGTAATTGAGTCATTGTAATCTGACTGTGATACAATTATGTATGTAAAAATGATATTGAATGTTCATGTAAAATGTTAGGTGAAACAATACAGTGCCTGAAACTACCTTTGGAAAACCACTAAAGAACTCCTCTGTGTTCCAGACAAACTAAATTAAGCTACTCCCAGCAATAAAATTGGATTGACGTTTTCATATCTTAATTTGAGGCTACTTCTAGGTACGGGCCTTAGGTCTGCCTAAGATAACAGAATAGATATTACAGAAATAACAGAAAGCAATAATATTTTGTTCTTATGTATTCCAGAAGCTTTTGAAAGTTTTATAAATGTTCTTTTTAATAATACAATAGTGTTTTTGCAAACAACAAAAACAGAAATAAAAGTTACATTCTCTTCTTTGCAAGGACTTTTTACAAGGATAGGGGGTAATGCCTTCAAACTGAAAGATGGTAGATTTAGATCACATGTAAGCAAGAAGTTCTTCACCATGAGGGTGGTGAGGCACTGGAACAAGTTGCCCAGGGAGGCTGTGGATGCCACATCCCTGGAGGTGTTCAAGGCCAGGTTGGATGGGGCTTTGAGCAACCTTACCTAGTGGAATGTGTTCCTGCCCATAGGTGACCCCCTCAGGGGAGGGGTGTTGGAAATAGGTGACCTTTAAGGAAGATCTCTTTCAACCCAAACTATTCTATGATTCTATTATTCCATTGGTAGGTCCTCTTCCACATGTCACAGTTCATGGATAGCCTCTGTATACTTCATCTCTATTGAGGTAGGACAAGTGTCAACGTCTCTATATATTTTTTTTCCCAGTGCACTTTTTCTGAGTGGTCTGGTGATTAAAAGCAGAGTAAACAGGTTGTGCAGGAGAAGGAAGGGATATATCACCTTGCCCTGCTTTTAAGAATATTGGAGAAAATAAAGTAATATTGTTCATAGCTACAACTCTTATTCATCATCCTAAGGATTATTCTGTTTTTCAAGGGAAAAACCTTGAAGAAAGGTAAGCAGATTTATAAAGCTGTGTGGTAGTAGTGATCTTCCACTGTTCCTTCATGATTTACAAAAGGTTGGGACCAACTCCTCCTACAGAAAGGCAAGGCACATTACAGCCTCAGTGGAAGAGCTAAAAGAGGTGTGTTGCTGTCTCATGAGAACACAGTGCACTCCCCCTAATGAGGTAATTGTTCTGCCCGTGTCCATTTGTGGAACTTGCATGTGATTTTCTTTCTAGGGGAAGAGGTGATTTAAAAAGTTTATCTAAACCACATAATGTATGCATGAAATTCCATAGTTACTCCAGAAGAAAATAATATCATCCAGGTCAAGATGCTAGTTATTCTACTGATGCTGCAAAGGGATTTTTGACATATTTATGGATCTCAAAATTTTGAGCATGAAACTACATGATTTTTTTTTTTTTTTTTCATAGTTGAATGCAGCCAGGCTAATATAGTTTTATAATTTATGTCTTCATATTTAAGTGAACAGGACCAAGCCATCAATTAACAGACATTATCTATAAAGTGCAACGTTTGCACTGTGAAGGGGAAACAGTATCCCTGTCCCATAGACCCTGTAGGCAAGGATTTAACTCTAAAACTGTGGAAAAAAATGGAAATGCTACTGAAACACATTACATCGCATTGCAATTTACTTATTTAATGAAAAAAAGATTGCATATTGCCTTGCTTCTCTGTCTCTCTTCTGGACTGCCACTAAAATAGAACATGCATGCAGCTGTGATCAGACCTAGATTAGAATATGGAGCACCAGGCTACTACGTGAAGGAAAAGTGATAAAAATGGAGGAAAAGGCACACATACTGTGAAGGTGATGAATAATTGGAAATATGAAGACCTATACAAAATCTTTGGAGCAGCTGTTAGAATGCCCACATTTTCCCAAGGCAATTAAAGCCTGACTGCAGGCTGTTGTACTTGTGACCGTTTCCAACCCAGTACTTACAGTGAGGTTCTACAATGGAATAACATACAATGTGTTTTCTATTAAATGACAAGTAGAGGTTAGGTTCTGCCCTTTACAAGAATGTTTAAGCCAAACAGTAGGAATACTAGGACTGAAAAGTATAAAATCACCTTACACTGAAGAAAATGTATAGTGTATTTTTGTTCTAATCATTAAGAACAAGACAAAGAATGACAAATTGAAACTACTCTTTGGAACTGTGTAAGACCTGATGGCAGAAAGTGAACTTTTGTTGTACCCAAGCAATTATACTCTTGTTTAGGGAAAAGAAAATCAGCCCTTTTGTCTGTAGTCTTACTGTAGATTTTCAGCACTGGGTGAAATTCAGAATTTTTATACCTGCAGAAAACAGAGCAGCTTTAGCAGCATGTCTATTTTGCCCTTACTAATGTCCTTTGTTTTGCTGGACAGCAGTGTCTGAATTTTTTCTTTATTGG